>NC_059198.1:35820422-35822922 GCF_020615455.1 Coregonus clupeaformis | reverse complement strand
ACTCTCAAGGACGTTGCTTTAAACCGCATCCCGACCTCTCCACCCAGGAACAGCGGAGCAATCTCCACTCCCCTTGAGATCACCGAGACAACACCCCGGACCAACACCCTGGACCCCACAGCCACGACCACAGCACCACCAACCTCAATGCCGACCACAGCCAGAGCAGCACAGACCACCCCAGCCCAGCTTCAGACCCACCCAGACGAGGCCTAGCACCCCCCTCCCCACCACCGCAGACCCACACCTGGAGGAGCCACAGCCCGGCAGGCAGAGCTATGCACAAGCTGTGAGAGGAGCAACTGGCCCAGCTCCCACCAACGAAATGAGTGACATCAAACAAATGCTGAATCTACTATGCTCACATGTGATAGGCCGAGGGTCATGGTAAGATGCGCACAAGAACTCCACCATCCTCACATTTGTGTCATGCCACCCAAGTGGCATGACACAAATACTATCTTAAATGATAAACAAATCACATTTGCATAATGAGTTTACGTTAATTGAAAAATCATATTTTAATAGTTCTTGTTGGATTGTGAGTGTTTATTTCATTTTGAAGGTAAAGAAAAAACAGTTATGAAATCTTTTTACGTTGCATGTTGGAATTTACAAGGATTGAAGTCCTCTGCTTTTGGGCTAAAGAGCAGAAACCCAGACTTCCTTAAATAAATTGATGATGTTGATATTGTAGTACTACAGGAAACATGGTGCAGAGGTGATGTTTCCACTGGCTGTCCACTAGGTTATAGGGAGATAATCATAACATCCACCAAATTAAAAGGAATCACACACGGCAGAGAATGCTAATATGGTATAAATCTGAACTAACTAATTCAATCGAATTGATCAAAACAGGAGAATTCTTTATCTGGCTTAAAATCAACAAGGAGGCTATCTTAACAGATAAAAACGTCTTCCTCTGTGCTACATACATTCCCCCCTCAGAGTCACCCTACTTCAATGAAGAGAGTTTCTCCATTCTAGAGGGGGAGATTAGTCACTTTCAGGCCCAAGGCAATGTGCTGGTCTGTGGAGACCTGAATGCTAGAACAGCAGAAGAACTAAACACTATTAACAGTCATGGGGACAAACACCTACTGGGAAGCAACAACCTTCCCCTCCCCACATACCCCCCCAGAAACAACTATGACAAAGTGAAAAACAAAAATGGAGTACAGCTCCTGAAGCTCTGTCGATTACTGGGTCTGTACATAGTTAATGGTAGGCTAAGAGGGGACTCTTTTGGTAGGTACACCTACAGCTCATCCCTTGGCAGCAGTACTGTAGACTACTTCATCATCAACCTCAACCCAGAGTCTCTCAGAGCCTTCACAGTCAGCCCACTAACACCTCTCTCAGACCACAGTAAAATCACAGTGTATCTGAGAAGAGCAGAACCCAACCATGAAGCATCACGGCCCAATAAATTACATGGTACTAAACAGACCTATAAATGGAATGCAAACAGTACAGAAATCTACCAAAAAGCAATTAGTAGCCAAAAAATACAATCTCTCCTGGACAACTTTGTAGCCTTAACATTCTCCTACAGCAATGAAGGTGTAAATTTGGCCGTTTGGAACATAAACTTTATATTTGACAAATTAGCCTCCTTGGCTAATCTAAAGAAATATAAGAGCAAACCAAAAAGAATAGATAATGAAAAATTGTTAGATAAAAATCTAACAAAGTCATTGAGAAATATATCTAATCAAAAACACAGAGACCCAGACAACAAAAATATATGCCTTCTATATGGGGAAACACTGAAGCAATACAAACACACCCTAAGAACAAAAAAGGAACAGCACATTAGAAATCAGCTGGATGTAATTGAGGAATCCATAGAATCAAACAATTTCTGGGAGAATTGGAATAAATTAAACAAACCTCATCATGAGGAATTGGCTATCCAAAATGGGGATATGTGGAGAAATCACTTTGCAAACCTCTACAGCAATATAACAAAGAGCCCAGAACAACAAGATATACAAGAAAAATTACAAATCCTTGAATCAGCAGTCAAAGACTATCAGAATCCTGTGGATACCCCAATTACAGAACAATAATTATTGGAAAGACTTTGCACTCTCCAACCCAAAAAGGCCTGTGGTATTTTAAATGAAATGATCAAATATACAGACCACAAATTCAAATTGGCTATACTCAAACTATTCAACATTATCCTAACTGCAGGTATTTTCCCCGATATTTGGAACCAAGGATTGATCACACCAATTTATAAAAATTGAGACAAATTTGACCCAGATAATTACAGAGGAATTTGCGTTAACAGCAACTTGGGGAAAATTCTCTGCAGTATCATAAACAGCAGACTACATAATTTCCTTGATGAACACAACGTCCTAAGCAGAAGCCAGATTGGATTTGTAAAGAATTATCGTACAACAGACCACATTTACACCCTCCACACTCTAATTGACAAACAAGTAAACCAAAACAAAGGAAAAATCTACTCGTGTTTTGTAGACTT
>NC_059198.1:35732922-35815422 GCF_020615455.1 Coregonus clupeaformis | reverse complement strand
GTGTTAGACTGTTATTTGACATCGCATCAGATGTAGAGGATATTGTGGCTCTCACCCAAAACACAGCCTCTGCAGTCACTTTGACACAAGCAACAAGGACAGGTGTTATACATGTCAGAGAGATAGAGAGAGATGACAGAGAGAGAGATAGAGAGAGATGACAGAGAGAGAGAGAGAGAGAGGAGAGAGAGAGAGAGAGAGAGAGAGAGAGAGAGAGAGAGAGAGAGAGAGAGAGAGAGAGAGAGAGAGAGAGAGAGAGAGAGAGAGACGTCTGGTTGAGAAGCCTGCCACACAGGGCAGTAGTGAGAGTGAGAAACATCTGGTTGAGAAGCCTGCCACACAGGGCTGTAGTGGGAGTGATAAACGTCTGGTTGAGAAGCCTGGGACACAGGGCTGTAGTGGGAGTGAGGAATCACTGCATTTGGCTAGATGCAGGCTTTCATTAGGACTCAGGATAGATGAGCCTTTTAAACAGGACTTCTAGTCACAAGACTGTGAACAGATTATAATACACGAGGCAACAAAGAACAGTGTAGCCGTTCCTCTTTAGCAGCAGAATCCCCCTCCTCTCTCCTCTCTCTCCTATTTCAGAGCACACGATTATACTCTCTCATGCTACGTCAATAAGGCCTAGCTCTGTTACAAAACACACTCGATTCTCATGCAAATATCCCTGTCAAACACAGGCAACCAAGGCAGTGCTTGTCCTTGTGTTTTCTTATTACCCTGGTTGTACTCTGGGGATGTCTGGCCTTTGTTGGCCACCGTAGCGTAGAACGAGGAACGTTAGGTAGAATGTCAAACACAAGCAGCAGATTCAGTCATCACACCCCCACAGAGCATGCTTATTAATAAGAACAGGACTGAAATAGGAGCCATATTATTCTCAAGGAGATATAGGTCAATATTGAAGTTTCTCCTTTCTCAGGTGTAGGGGAGTGGAGGGCACGGGGGAATGTTTCCTGGAAACAGCACAGTGTACTGCTCATGTCACTACATATACTGACACACATACAGTATATGCACAACACAAACATACACACACACACACACACACACACAAACACACACACACATACACAAACACACACACACTTGCTTGAGTTCTGGAGTCTTGTGCCTAGCTGGCCTGCCCTGGCTGTCAAAAAATACACGATTGACTGTCAAAGGTTTCCTACAGAAGTAGCACTGGCAATAGGTTGACAACATTGTTCAAAAAAAAATAACCAAACTGATTACAGCACAGGACCCTGCAATCATAATCACATCAGGTCCAGAATATGCACTGTGCTGGTTCAAATGTGTTGGTTCCAAGCTGGTTTATACTTGTAGGGCTGGCACAATTACAGTATAACCGTGTAACCAATGGTTACAGATGTAGACAGTCATGAAAATAAAATAACCGTCATAACCCCCTAAAAAAAAATACAAAATACATGCTATGTTCATGCTATGGAATATATTTTTTGTATTTGTATTGAGTTGAATTAACAAATAACAGCACATATTTTAGCAGATATCTTACTTCCTGCTTTGCTCCTATGGGTACACTCGCAATGTCTGCCAGTCCACCCATTTTGCCATCGTTGACCTGAATGGGGACGGCTGTTTTATTCATTCTATTTCTATGGCTGCACATGCGGTCAGGGGCTGAGGAGAGGAGAAAATGTGCGTCTAAACGGTTACTACGGTGACCGCGGTCATTTGGCTAGCTAATTCCCGTCATCCAACATTCCATGACCATCACGGTCCTATACTGCTTGATGTTATTGGTTTAAAATATTGAGATAAGTCATTTTTTGTATACATTGTTTTGTACATTTCTGTCCTCGTGGGATTTCTGATTCCAGCTTATAAACTGAGTGGTTCGAGTCCTGAATGCTGATTGACTGACAGCCGTGGTATACCACGGGTATGACGAAACATTTATTTTTACTGTTCAAATTACATTGGTAACAAGTTTATAATAGCAATAAGGCACCTCGGGGGTTTGTGGTATATGGCCAATATACCACGTCTAAAGGGCTGTGTAAGCCGTGGTATATTGCGTCGTACATAAGAACAGCCCTTAGCCGTGGTATATTGGCCATATACCACACCCCCTCGGGCCTTATTGCTGAATTAGATGGCTAGTGTGTATCTGTGATATTTGATGTGAGCAGGATGTATCTACTGTGGACCTCACAGGAGGCTCATTATAATGGCTGGAATGGAGTAAATGGGATGGTATCAAACACCTGGAAATCATGTGTTTGATTTGTTCGATACCATTCCATTGATTCCATTCAAGACATTACTATGAGCACGTCCTCCCCAATTAAGGTGCCACGGTCCGCCTGTGGTGGACGTACGGTACATTTTTAAAATACTCCGACAGTTGATTCACAGTGGAAGGATTCTGCTCTCAGTCATCATTATGACAATTGCCTGCTCTTTAAAACGTCCCTTATCCCAAAGCCTCTCTGTATTACAGTTTCAGTCAGAAATCCCTCTGCAGCTAGAGAGCAATTTAATCTATCTACAAGGCTGAAGCCGCTCGCCACTATAACAATAACACAGAGACAAAAAGGGATTTGACTTTGCAAGAATAACTCTTCTCCCTCCGTCCGTCCGTCTGTCTGTCTGTCTGTCTGTCTGTCTGTCTGTCTGACAACAACGTTTTCAGCCCAGCACAAACACAGACAAACAAAACAGGCTAAGGCAATCTTCTTCTGAGTGCACTTGTCAGTCTATTATTGTGTATGAGCATGGCTGTCTGAGTGTGGGCCTACATTCAGTAGTATTGTATTCATTCTGTCTCAGCATGGGAAAAAGACAGCATACCCCTCACAACACACAAACATCTACATTTAACCCCAGCTCATAATAGCCAAGCCATGTTGTGGGCGGCAGGTAGCCTAGAGGTTAGAGCATTGGGCCACTAACCGAAAGGTCGCTAGTTTGAATCCCAGAGCCGAAAAGGTGAAACATCTGCCGATGTGCCTTTGAGCAAGGCACTTAACCCTAATTGCTCCAGGGTTGCTATTGATAATGGCTGATCCTAGCCGTGACCCGACTCTCCGAGGCTGTCTCAGGGGGAGTTGGGATATGCAAAAAACACTGGACAAATATAAGCACCTGCCAAATTATTATTGTAGGGACTGACATTTGTAGCCTAGCCATTAGCATCCGACATTAGCATCCATAAATTAGTGTAATTGTATTAAGCTAGCCATTAGCCTGGTCTCAGATCTGTATGGCAACGATAGTTACTATATAATAATTATACTACAGGTATATAAGTTAATCACACAGGTGTTGGCTGTTGTATGGAGAGACCAAATGGAAGCTAGCTAGCCTGTGAAGTCAACGATGGCAACAGCCTCAAAGGAAACAACAAAACAGCCTATCAAAAGTGATAAAAGAGGTCATTTCTATTAGAGCACTTTTCTAATAACGCTTAGCTGACCACTTCATGAACATGTAAACACAAACTGGGGATGTGACTGAGTGTAGTGCAAATCCCTGCATCCGAGAGAGACAGCTTAATATAATATTTGCATGTTGCAGGGCCACATCATTATGCCTCATTGTGTGTTTGAGGACACTTTGTATGAGAGAGTTTTATGCTGGAATATCATCAGAGGATTAAGGATGGTAAACCTAGCCCAGTTGTTGAGATACACCATGAGGATGGCTCCTAAAGTAGTACAGTCTGCCGAATACTCACTGAGTTTTGGCTCCTATAGTAGTACTGATGTTTTGGCTCCTAAAGTAGTACTTTAGTTTTGGCTCCTAACGTAGTACTTTAGTTTTGGCTCCTAAAGTAGTACTGATGTTTTGGCTCCTAAAGTAGTACTGATGTTTTGGCTCCTAAAGTACTACTGATGTTTTGGCTCCTAAAGTAGTACTGATGTTTTGGCTCCTAAAGTAGTACTTTAGTTTTGGTTCCTAAAGTAGTACTTTAGTTTTGGCTCCTAAAGTACTACTGATGTTTTGGCTCCTATAGTAGTACTGATGTTTTGGCTCCTAAAGTAGTACTTTAGTTTTGGCTCCTAAAGTAGTACTTTAGTTTTGGCTCCTAAAGTAGTACTGATGTTTTGGTTTCTAAAGTAGTACTTTAGTTTTGGCTCCTAAAGTAGTACTTTAGTTTTGGCTCCTAAAGTAGTACTGATGTTTTGGCTCCTAAAGTAGTACTGATGTTTTGGCTCCTAAAGTACTACTGATGTTTTGGCTCCTAAAGTACTACTGATGTTTTGGCTCCTAAAGTAGTACTTTAGTTTTGGTTCCTAAAGTAGTACTTTAGTTTTGGCTCCTAAAGTAGTACTGATGTTTTGGCACCTAAAGTAGTACTGATGTTTTGGCTCCTAAAGTAGTACTTTAGTTTTGGCTCCTAAAGTAGTACTGATGTTTTGGCTCCTAAAGTAGTACTGATGTTTTGGCTCCTAAAGTAGTACTGATGTTTTGGCTGGCTCGCTCATGCAGTAGCTACTGTACATCTGCAATGTGTTATCCTTTACAACCAGAGGATATGGGAGATCCATGCATGAATACTGAAGCAATGTTTTGGCTGGTTCAATGATGCATTGAACTGGGACTGGGATGTATACAGACTAGGTTCTATATCTAGATTCTACAGTATCTGCAGTTTGTTGACCCTCACTACGACTACTAGAAGCAACAGGGATCTCTTGCATATTGTAACTGTAACTAACTTGATTTAGCCACCAGCTCCAACTAACAGTTTCCAAATCTAGTTACAAACTGTAAAATAAACACGTGTTAGTTAAAGAGGAAGAGGGAAAAAATATACTTTTAGCTCACAGTAGACGTCAAAGGAAGTGTAGCTATGGAGTTTGTCATATTGTGTTTGTCTCATTTCAACTAAAGAACACACTCCGTTGGAATAAATGGGCAGTGATTCAGCGTGACTGTGTGTATTCTCAGCATGGAGCCATTGTGGAATGCAATTATCACTTCAGCTAAGACTATTAATCAGAATGAGAGGGAACCACTGGGATACCAGGGAGAAGAGACTATTCATCAGAATGAGAGGGAACCACTGGGATACCAGGGAGAAGAGACTATTCATCAGAATGAGAGGGAACCACTGGGATACCAGGGAGAAGAGACTACAGGAGAGTTTCGGGCACAGGAAGGTCAGGTGTGTGAGTGGGGGGGATGCGTGTGTGTGTGTGTGTGTGTGTGTGTGTGTGTGTGTGTGTGTGTGTGTGTGTGTGTGTGTGTGTGTGTGTGTGTGTGCGTGCGTGTGTGCGTACGTAAATGTGTGTGGTCTAAATGCTTGCTGCTAAGTACTTCAAACAGTATTCTGTCAAATCAGCTCAATATTCTCAGCTTGCATACAAAACATACCATCCATTCTGCCCAGGGGTCAAAACCACTCTTCCTTCCACATGCTGTATAGGCTCCATTATATACATTTTCCATCCAGAAGACTGTCCAAGACCTTCATGTTTTCAGTCATTATTTTCTCCATAAATGATTTCCCTGGAAGGGGTGGTGCCAAGGCTGCTATTGTATTCCATTTAGTACTTCGTTTGGCAGACCCTATCCAAACTGAATTCCTCTAACAAGAACTCTTGAGGAAATATTAGAAGCTGTCTTAGTAGAAAGTGGATCATATTGCGGCCGGATGAGACAGCACTCCAGGTTTCTCTGTGACACTGTAACTCATTAGAAAGCAGTGCATTTTAAGCAGGCAGATACAGTATGCCAGGAACTGTAATAAGGAAGCTGTTTTACATGATAGTACTCAGCAAGACAGACAGGTAGCTTACTGCCACCCCTCTATGGGGAGAGAAATTAACTGTCACTTTCTTACTATTAAAAGAACACCCCTGAGACGGTGACAGAGAGAGACAGAGAGAGACAGAGAAAGAGAGAAAGAGAGCGACAGAGAGAGCGAAAGAGAGAGAGAGCGAGAGCGAGAGAGAGAGGAGAGAGAGAGAGAGAGAGAGAGAGAGAGAGAGAGAGAGAGAGAGAGAGAGAGAGAGAGAGAGAGAGAGCTGGTTCTGGGGCTCTGTTCACAAACACAACCACACCCCAGAGAGCCCCAGGACAGCAAGACAATTAGACCCAACCAAATTATGAGAAAGCAAATAGATAACTATTTGACACACTGGAAAGATTCAACCAAATATCTGAGCAAATTGGAATGCTATCTGGCCCTAAACAGAGAGTACACAGTGGCAGATTACCTGACCACTGTGACTGACCCCAAATTAAGAAAATCCTTGACTATGTAAAGACTCAGCGAGCATAGCCCTGCTATTGATTGAGGCCGCCATAGGCAGGCCTGGCTCTCCAGAGACGACAGGCTATGTGCCCACTGCCCACAAAATGAGGTGGAAACTGAGCTGCACTTCCTAACCTCCTGCCAAATGTATGACCACATTAGAGACACATATTTCCCACAGGTCACACCCACAAAGAATTTGAAAACAAATCAAACATTGATCAGCTCCCATATCTGTTAGCCGAAATACCGCAGTGTGCAATCACAGCAGCAATATTTTTGGCCCTTTGCCACAAGAAAAGGGCAACCAGTGGAGCACAAACAACATTTTAAATACCCTCAATATTTATCTGTTTATTTATCTTCCCCTGCTATTTGTACTACAACTATTTGCACGTTGCTAAAACACTGTACATAGCTGATAATATAACACTTGAAATGTATTTCTGAAACCTTTGTGAGTGCAATGTTTTATTGTTAATTTCTAATAGTTTTTTGTTGATATTGTTTTGTCTTCTCACTTCTGTTTGTTTATTTCACTGTTTATTATCTATTTCACTTGCTTTGGCAATAGAAGCACATGTTTCCCATGCCAATAAAGCCCCTTTGAATTGAGAGAGAGAGAGAGAGAGAGAGAGAGAGAGAGAGAGAGAGAGCACACAGAGAGAGAGACAGACAGACAGAGAGACACAGAGAGAGAGAGAGACAGAGACAGAGACAGAGAGAGAGAGAGAGAGAGAGAGAGAGAGAGAGAGAGAGAGAGAGAGAGAGAGAGAGAGAGAGAGAGAGAGAGAGAGAGAGAGAGAGAGAAAGAGAGAGGGGACTCATCTCTGAATAAATAGAAGTAAGCATCACCTCCTTGCTGAGTGCTGAGAGAGATGCTAGCTGTCAAAACTTTACGTACAAAAATGCCAACGTTACCTCTCTCACATTACATTAATTCCCAAATAATAATAATAGGTGTTATTAAAATAAATATTGTTTCTCAGGCTGAAGGTTCCTTATTCAAAGAATCTTGGCTTTGGGAGTTCTTCATAATGCAGTGGTCTCTGTATAATGTTTCTCTCTCTCACACACACACACACACACACACACACAGACTGCCTAGGCTAGGCTATCTCTGGCTGGTTATGCGGATGGCCAACTCCTTTACAGCTCCCTGATGAAAGCTAGCAGAGAGACATTAATCAGATTACAAGTCATTAGATCTCTAATTCTAAGATAAAAGCATACTGCTTTCTGCTAAAAGCAATATTCCTGATTGCCTGTCTTTAGAATTCAAAGACCTGAATGGGACATATTGCTAGATCACAGTGTAGCACAAAACAACGTACATTAGATGGAGATCAGATTCGCACACGCACACACACACACACACACACAAACACACCCATTCAGTTGTACAGTAGGTGTGTGAGCCCAGAGGGATGGAGTGATGACTAATGAAGGAGAAAGAAGAGAAGAGGTGGATTAAGAGACAGTGTTGAAGGAGATATGGTAGATACAGTACCTCCAGCATTAAGAGACAGTGTTAAAGGAGACATGGTAGATAACAGAAATGAATTATTAGAATAATATTGCTGTATATACAGTATGCTGTGTTGTATTTTGGATCGAGGGAATGATGAACGGAGAAAAGTACAGAGAGATCCTTGATGAAAATCTGCTCCAGAGCGCTCAGGACCTCAGACTGGGGTGAAGGTTTACCTTCCAACAGGACAACGACCCTAAGCACACAGCCAAGACAATGCAGGAGTGGTTTCGGGACAAGTCTCTGAATGTCCTTGAGTGGCCCAGCCAGAGCCCGGACTTGAACCCGATCGAACATCTCTGGAGAGACCTGAAAATAGCTGTGCATCCTACCTGACAGAGTTGAAAGGATCTGCAGAGAAGAATGGGAGACACTCCCCAAATACAGGTGTGCCAAGCTTGTAGTGTCATACCCAAGAAGACTCGAGGCTGTAATCGCTGATAAAGGTGCTTCAACAAAGTACAGAGTAAACTGTCTGAATACTTATGTAAATGTAATATTTCAATTTTTTTCTTTACTTTGTCATTATGGGTTATTGTGTATAGATTGATGAGGGGGGAAAAAAACAATTTAATCCATTTTAGAATAAGGCTGTAACGTAACAAAATGTGGAAAAAGTCAAGGGGTCTGAATACTTTCCGAATGCACTGTAGTGTAGGCGTTTTGTGATTTTGTCTTTTTAAACGTGGTCTCTCCTCTCTAGTGAAGAGATTGGATGGTGTGGTTGGCTCAGGCTGTGGTGCCAGAGCGTCAGGGTCTGCAGGGATTGATTTGGGAGATTAAATTGCCGTGTTAGGCAGTCCTTTCCTCCCTCTGTCCGCACCGAGCTGTGACTTCTCTCCTCCTCCCTCCATTCCTCCCTCCCTCTCTCCCTCCCTCCCTCCCTCCCTCCCTCCCTCCCTCCCTCCCTCCATTCCTCCCTCTCTCCCCTCCCTCCCTCCCTCCGTCCGTCCGTCCCTCCCTCCTCCCTCCATTCCTCCCTCTCTCCCTCCCTCCCTCCCTCCGTCCGTCCCTCCCTCCTCCCTCCATTCCTCCCTCTCTCCCTCCCTCCCTGCCCTCCCTGTGTGTGGATTAGTGAACTCTGCCGTTTACAGAGCAGTTCATCACAAACACAGAAAACACAAAGCTGTTGTTGGGAGTGCCGGGACAGACGGCTTGATGTTACACGTATTAGTGAGAGGATTTTAAGAGAGCGAGAGAGGGAGACGGAGAGAGAAAGGGTAGAGACAGAAAGACAGAGTACACCGAGAAAAGAGAGGGAGGGAGAGAATGAGACAGAATGAGAGAGAAGCGTAGAGAGGAGGAGGAGAGCAGAGGAGAAGAACGTGTATTGATTCACACAATGCTCCATTGTGAGCCCCGGCCCTTCTGTGTGACACATTACTTCATCAATTGGGCCTTAGACATCCCAAACTGCTAATAGCAACATTTGTCCCTGTTCGGAGTAAAAAGCTCTTTTGATAATTAAAAGCAGCGGGGATCAATGATGTGAAATGTTCAAGCAGTGTCTGAAGGCAGAGATTTATTTATAAAAGGAGCTGTATAAGAGTAGAACATTTGTCACTGTGAATAATGTTGGCTGTGTTGTTTCTCATATCCTGTGAGACACCATTCATCAGGGCCAATAAGAGAAAGCCATTTGCCTTCAGCTCTTTTTGTGTCTGATAGCAGCTGCTGAAAACAGACAAACCAATTGGCCCGAACGAACGAAGGAATGCCAATGCCTGGCCTTGCATATCTGTGAATTAATGCCCTGGGTTTCAACAACATCTATCACCGAGAAAACAGTAACTAGGCTATATTCACCACAACACTCACCTCTGAAAGCATACTTGAAACTATCTAAGACGGAAGCTCAGTTGACAATAGTTAAGAACGACCAACTGCCCTTTCCAGAAACTCACCACTACCTACAGTCATACAGTAGCTACAGTCAGACCGTGACTTAGCTAGTAAACATCTCCTTTAGCAATCATTTTAGATCAACAACTTCACATTTGCAAAAATGGGAAAATAAAAGTTTATGTTTATAGAAATGGGAAGTTCACTGGAACCGCATGCCTCTTTCCAGAAACTCGCCACCAGGAACCGTACAGGAACCGTAGCTCCAGTTTGAGAGAGTTGCCTAGTGAGTTAGTCTAGCTGTTGCAAATCTTCTGAAGCCCTGTATCCAGGCCAGCCTGTCATGGTTTACAGTGAGAGGAGATCCTCCTGACGCCCTGTACCCAGGCCAGCCTGTCATGCTTTACAGTGAGAGGAGATCCTCCTGACGCCCTGTACCCAGGCCAGCCTGTCATGGTTTACAGTGAGAGGAGATCCTCCTGACGCCCTGTATCCAGGCCAGCCTGTCATGGTTTACAGTGAGAGGAGATCCTCCTGACGCCCTGTACCCAGGCCAGCCTGTCATGCTTTACAGTGAGAGGAGATCCTCCTGACGCCCTGTACCCAGGCCAGCCTGTCATGCTTTACAGTGAGAGGAGATCCTCCTGACGCCCTGTACCCAGGCCAGCCTGTCATGGTTTACAGTGAGAGGAGATCCTCCTGACGCCCTGTATCCAGGCCAGCCTGTCATGGTTTACAGTGAGAGGAGATCCTCCTGACGCCCTGTATCCAGGCCAGCCTGTCATGGTTTACAGTGAGAGGAGATCCTCCTGACGCCCTGTATCCAGGCCAGCCTGTCATGGTTTACAGTGAGAGGAGATCCTCCTGACGCCCTGAATCCAGGCCAGCCTGTCATGGTTTACAGTGAGAGGAGATCCTCCTGACGCCCTGAATCCAGGCCAGCCTGTCATGGTTTACAGTGAGAGGAGATCCTCCTGACGCCCTGTATCCAGGCCAGCCTGTCATGGTTTACAGTGAGAGGAGATCCTCCTGACGCCCTGTATCCAGGCCAGCCTGTCATGCTTTACAGTGAGAGCACACAGTGAGAGGAGATCCTATCTTAACTGGCAGGGCTATCTTCCACAATACAACCATTGTTCGTCTCCGCTACTGGCCAGGAGTGTCTGTGGTGCGCTCTGCACTCAACCACAACAGAGAACATTCACACTATTAAAATATATACAGTATCAATATACAGTAGAGCGGCCAGTGAGGATAAACTCCTGCCCTTGAGTGGGGTTGTGGAGAACGGCTAGGAGAGATAGTGGTTAGGGGAGTTAATAAGAGGTGAATGGGCAAGGGGTGAAACAACTTAGTTAGGGGGAAAACAACATGGTGTATGAGGTGAAACAACTTAGTTAGGGGGAAAACAACATGGTGTATGGGGTGAAACAACTTAGATAGGGGGAAAACAACATGGTGTAGAGGGTGAAACAACTTAGTTAGGGGGAAAACAACATGGTGTATGGGGTGAAACAACTTAGTTAGGGGGAAAACAACATGGTGTATGGGGTGAAACAACTTAGTTAGGGGGAAAACAACATGGTGTATGGGGTGAAACAACTTAGTTAGGGGGAAAACAACATGGTGTATGGGGTGAAACAACTTAGTTAGGGGGAAACAACATGGTGTATGGGGTGAAACAAATTAGTTAGGGGAAAACAACATGGTGTATGGGGTGAAACAACTTAGTTAGGGGGAAAACAACATGGTGTATGGGGTAAAACAACTTAGTTAGGGGGAAAAACAACATGGTGTAGAGGGTGAAACAACTTAGTTAGGGGGAAAACAACATGGTGTATGGGGTGAAACAACTTAGTTAGGGGGAAAACAACATGGTGTATGGGGTGAAACAACTTAGTTAGGGGGAAACAACATGGTGTAGGGGTGAAACAACTTAGTTAGGGGGAAAACAACATGGTGTATGGGGTGAAACAACTTAGTTAGGGGGAAAACAACATGGTGTATGGGGTGAAACAACTTAGTTAGGGGGAAACAACATGGTGTAGGGGTGAAACAACTTAGTTAGGGGGAAAACAACATGGTGTATGGGGTGAAACAACATAGTTAGGGGGAAAACAACATGGTGTATGGGGTGAAACAACTTAGTTAGGGGGAAAACAACATGGTGTATGGGTGAAACAACTTAGTTAGGGGAAACAACATGGTGTATGGGGTGAAACAACTTAGTTAGGGGGAAAACAACATGGTGTATGGGGTGAAACAACTTAGTTAGGGGGGAAACAACATGGTGTAGAGGGTGAAACAACTTAGTTAGGGGGAAAACAACATGGTGTAGAGGGTGAAACAACTTAGTTAGGGGAAAACAACATGGTGTATGGGGTGAAACAACTTAGTTAGGGGGAAAACAACATGGTGTATGGGGTGAAACAACTTAGTTAGGGGGAAACAACATGGTGTATGGGGTGAAACAACTTAGTTAGGGGGAAAACAACATGGTGTATGGGGTGAAACAACTTAGTTAGGGGGAAACAACATGGTGTAGAGGGTGAAACAACTTAGTTAGGGGGAAAACAACATGGTGTAGAGGGTGAAACAACTTAGTTAGGGGGAAAACAACATGGTGTAGAGGGTGAAACAACTTAGTTAGGGGGAAAACAACATGGTGTAGAGGGTGAAACAACTTAGTTAGGGGGAAAACAACATGGTGTATGGGGTGAAACAACTTAGTTAGGGGGAAAACAACATGGTGTATGGGGTGAAACAACTCAGTTAGGGGGAAAACAACATGGTGTATGGGGTGAAACAACTTAGTTAGGGGGAAACAACATGGTGTAGAGGGTGAAACAACTTAGTTAGGGGGAAAACAACATGGTGTATGGGGTGAAACAACTTAGTTAGGGGGAAAACAACATGGTGTAGAGGGTGAAACAACTTAGTTAGGGGGAAACAACATGGTGTAGAGGGTGAAACAACTTAGTTAGTGGGAAAACAACATGGTGTAGAGGGTGAAACAACTTAGTTAGGGGGGAAACAACATGGTGTATGGGGTGAAACAACTTAGTTAGGGGGAAAACAACATGGTGTATGGGGTGAAACAACTTAGTTAGGGGGAAAACAACATGGTGTATGGGGTGAAACAACTTAGTTAGGGGGAAAACAACATGGTGTAGAGGGTGAAACAACTTAGTTAGGGGGGAAACAACATGGTGTAGAGGGTGAAACAACTTAGTTAGGGGAAAACAACATGGTGTAGAGGGTGAAACAACTTAGTTAGGGGGAAAACAACATGGTGTATGGGGTGAAACAACTTAGTTAGGGGGAAAACAACATGGTGTAGAGGGTGAAACAACTTAGTTAGGGGGAAAACAACATGGTGTATGGGGTGAAACAACTTAGTTAGGGGGAAAACAACATGGTGTATGGGGTGAAACAACTTAGTTAGGGGGAAAACAACATGGTGTATGGGGTGAAACAACTTAGTTAGGGGGAAAACAACATGGTGTATGGGGTGAAACAACTTAGTTAGGGGGAAAACAACATGGTGTAGAGGGTGAAACAACTTAGTTAGAGGGAAAACAACATGGTGTAGAGGGTGAAACAACTTAGTTAGGGGGAAAACAACATGGTGTATGGGGTGAAACAACTTAGTTAGGGGGAAAACAACATGGTGTATGGGGTGAAACAACTTAGTTAGGGGGAAAAACAACATGGTGTATGGGGTGAAACAACTTAGTTAGGGGAAACAACATGGTGTATGGGGTGAAACAACTTAGTTAGGGGGAAAACAACATGGTGTAGAGGGTGAAACAACTTAGTTAGGGGGAAAACAACATGGTGTATGGGGTTAAACAACTTAGTTAGGGGGAAAAACAACATGGTGTATGGGGTGAAACAACTTAGTTAGGGGGAAAACAACATGGTGTAGAGGGTGAAACAACTTAGTTAGGGGAAAACAACATGGTGTATGGGGTGAAACAACTTAGTTAGGGGGAAAACAACATGGTGTAGAGGGTGAAACAACTTAGTTAGGGGGAAAACAACATGGTGTATGGGGTGAAACAACTCAGTTAGGGGGAAAACAACATGGTGTATGGGGTGAAACAAATTAGTTAGGGGGAAAACAACATGGTGTATGGGGTGAAACAACTTAGTTAGGGGGAAAACAACATGGTGTATGGGGTGAAACAACTTAGTTAGGGGGGAAACAACATGGTGTATGGGGTGAAACAACTTAGTTAGGGGGAAAACAACATGGTGTAGAGGGTGAAACAACTTAGTTAGGGGAAAACAACATGGTGTATGGGGTGAAACAACTTAGTTAGGGGGAAAACAACATGGTGTATGGGGTGAAACAACTTAGTTAGGGGGAAAACAACATGGTGTAGAGGGTGAAACAACTTAGTTAGGGGAAAACAACATGGTGTATGGGGAGAAACAAGTTCGTTAGGGGGAAAACAACAAGGTGTATGGGGTGAAACAACTTAGTTAGGGGAAAACAACATGGTGTATGGGGTGAAACAACTTAGTTAGGGGGAAACAACATGGTGTATGGGGTGAAACAACTTAGTTAGGGGGAAAACAACATGGTGTAGAGGGTGAAACAACTTAGTTAGGGGGAAAACAACATGGTGTATGGGGTGAAACAACTTAGTTAGGGGGAAAACAACATGGTGTATGGGGGTGAAACAACTTAGTTAGGGGGAAAACAACATGGTGTAGAGGGTGAAACAACTTAGTTAGGGGGAAACAACATGGTGTATGGGGTGAAACAACTTAGTTAGGGGGGAAAACAACATGGTGTAGAGGGTGAAACAACTTAGTTAGGGGGAAAACAACATGGTGTATGGGGGTGAAACAACTTAGTTAGGGGGAAAACAACATGGTGTATGGGGTGAAACAACTTAGTTAGGGGGAAAACAACATGGTGTAGAGGGTGAAACAACTTAGTTAGGGGGAAAACAACATGGTGTATGGGGTGAAACAACTTAGTTAGGGGGAAAACAACATGGTGTAGAGGGTGAAACAACTTAGTTAGGGGGAAAACAACATGGTGTATGGGGTGAAACAACTCAGTTAGGGGGAAAACAACATGGTGTATAGGGGTGAAACAAATTAGTTAGGGGAAAACAACATGGTGTATGGGGTGAAACAACTTAGTTAGGGGGAAAACAACATGGTGTATGGGGTGAAACAACTTAGTTAGGGGGGAAACAACATGGTGTATGGGGTGAAACAACTTAGTTAGGGGGAAAACAACATGGTGTAGAGGGTGAAACTACTTATTTAGTGGGAAAACAACATGTGTAGGGGTGAAACAACTTAGTTAGGGGGAAAACAACATGGTGTAGAGGGTGAAACAACTTAGTTAGGGGGAAAACAACATGGTGTATGGGGTGAAACAACTTAGTTAGGGGGAAAACAACATGGTGTATGGGGTGAAACAACTTAGTTAGGGGGAAAACAACATGGTGTAGAGGGTGAAACAACTTAGTTAGGGGGAAAACAACATGGTGTATGGGGTGAAACAACTTAGTTAGGGGGAAAACAACATGGTGTATGGGGTGAAACAACTTAGTTAAGGGGGAAAACAACATGGTGTAGAGGGTGAAACAACTTAGTTAGGGGGAAAACAACATGGTGTAGAGGGTGAAACAACATAGTTAGGGGGAAAACAACATGGTGTATGGGTTGAAACAACTTAGTTAGGGGGAAAACAACATGGTGTAGAGGGTGAAACAACTTAGTTAGGGGGAAAACAACATGGTGTATGGGGTGAAACAACTTAGTTAGGGGGAAAACAACATGGTGTATGGGGGTGAAACAACTTAGTTAGGGGAAAACAACATGGTGTATGGGGTGAAACAACTTAGTTAGGGGGGAAAACAACATGGTGTATGGGGGTGAAACAACTTAGTTAGGGGGAAACAACATGGTGTATGGGGTGAAACAACTTAGTTAGGGGAAAACAACATGGTGTATGGGTGAAACAACTTAGTTAGGGGGAAAAACAACATGGTGTAGAGGGTGAAACAACTTAGTTAGGGGGAAAACAACATGGTGTATGGGGTGAAACAACTTAGTTAGGGGGAAAACAACATGGTGTAGAGGGTGAAGCAACTTAGTTAGGGGGAAACAACATGGTGTAGAGGGTGAAACAACTTAGTTAGGGGGAAAACAACATGGTGTATGGGGTGAAACAACTTAGTTAGGGGGAAAACAACATGGTGTATGGGGTGAAACAACTTAGTTAGGGGGAAAACAACATGGTGTATGGGGTGAAACAACTTAGTTAGGGGGAAAACAACATGGTGTAGAGGGTGAAACAACTTAGTTAGCGGGAAAACAACATGGTGTATGGGGTGAAACAACTCAGTTAGGGGGAAAACAACATGGTGTATGGGGTGAAACAACTTAGTTAGGGGGAAACAACATGGTGTATGGGGTGAAACAACTTAGTTAGGGGAAAACAACATGGTGTATGGGGTGAAACAACTTAGTTAGGGGGAAAACAACATGGTGTATGGGGTGAAACAACTTAGTTAGGGGGAAAACAACATGGTGTATGGGGTGAAACAACTCAGTTAGGGGGAAAACAACATGGTGTATGGGGTGAAACAACTTAGTTAGTGGGAAAACAACATGGTGTATGGGGGGAAACAACTTAGTTAGGGGGAAAACAACATGGTGTAGAGGGTGAAACAACTTAGTTAGGGGGAAAACAACATGGTGTAGAGGGTGAAACAACTCAGTTAGGGGAAAACAACATGGTGTATGGGGTGAAACAACTTAGTTAGGGGGAAACAACTTGTTAGGGGGAAAACAACATGGTGTATGGGGTGAAACAACTTAGTTAGGGTGAAACAACTTAGTTAGGGTGAAACAACTTAGTTAGGGTGAAACAACTTAGTTAGGGTGAAACAACTTAGTTAGGGAGAAACAACTTAGTTAGGGGGAAAACAACATGGTGTATGGGGTGAAACAACTTAGTTAGGGTGAAACAACTTAGTTAGGGTGAAACAACTTAGTTAGGGTGAAACAACTTAGTTAGGGGGAAAACAACATGGTGTAGAGGGTGAAACAACTTAGTTAGGGGGGAAACAACATGGTGTATGGGGTGAAACAACTTAGTTAGGGGGAAAACAACATGGTGTATGGGGTGAAACAACTTAGTTAGGGGGAAAACAACATGGTGTATGGGGTGAAACAACTTAGTTAGGGGGAAAACAACATGGTGTATGGGGTGAAACAACTTAGTTAGGGGGAAAACAACATGGTGTATGGGGTGAAACAACTTAGTTAGGGGGAAAACAACATGGTGTAGAGGGTGAAACAACTTAGTTAGGGGGAAAACAACATGGTGTAGAGGGTGAAACAACTTAGTTAGGGGAAAACAACATGGTGTATGGGGTGAAACAACTTAGTTAGGGGGAAAACAACATGGTGTATGGGGTGAAACAACTTAGTTAGGGGGAAAACAACATGGTGTATGGGGTGAAACAACTTAGTTAGGGGAAACAACATGGTGTATGGGGGTGAAACAACTTAGTTAGGGGGAAAACAACATGGTGTAGAGGGTGAAACAACTTAGTTAGGGGGAAAACAACATGGTGTATGGGGTTAAACAACTTAGTTAGGGGGGAAAACAACATGGTGTATGGGGTGAAACAACTTAGTTAGGGGGGAAAACAACATGGTGTAGAGGGTGAAACAACTTAGTTAGGGGGAAAACAACATGGTGTATGGGGTGAAACAACTTAGTTAGGGGGAAAACAACATGGTGTAGAGGGGGAAACAACTTAGTTAGGGGAAAACAACATGGTGTATGGGGTGAAACAACTCAGTTAGGGGGAAAACAACATGGTGTATGGGGTGAAACAACTTAGTTAGGGGGAAAACAACATGGTGTATGGGGTGAAACAACTTAGTTAGGGGGAAAACAACATGGTGTATGGGGTGAAACAACTTAGTTAGGGGGAAACAACATGGTGTATGGGGTGAAACAACTTAGTTAGGGGGAAAACAACATGGTGTAGAGGGTGAAACAACTTAGTTAGGGGGAAAACAACATGGTGTATGGGGTGAAACAACTTAGTTAGGGGGAAAACAACATGGTGTATGGGGTGAAACAACTTAGTTAGGGGGAAAACAACATGGTGTAGAGGGTGAAACAACTTAGTTAGGGGGAAAACAACATGGTGTATGGGGTGAAACAAATTAGTTAGGGGGAAAACAACATGGTGTATAGGGGTGAAACAACTTAGTTAGGGGAAAACAACATGGTGTATGGGGTGAAACAACTTAGTTAGGGGGAAACAACATGGTGTATGGGGTGAAACAACTTAGTTAGGGGGAAAACAACATGGTGTAGAGGGTGAAACAACTTAGTTAGGGGGAAAACAACATGGTGTATGGGGTGAAACAACTTAGTTAGGGGGAAAACAACATGGTGTAGAGGGTGAAACAACTTAGTTAGGGGAAAACAACATGGTGTATGGGGTGAAACAACTTAGTTAGGGGGGAAACAACATGGTGTATGGGGTGAAACAACTTAGTTAGGGGAAAACAACATGGTGTAGAGGGTGAAACAACTTAGTTAGGGGGAAAACAACATGGTGTATGGGGTGAAACAACTTAGTTAGGGGGAAAACAACATGGTGTATGGGGTGAAACAACTTAGTTAGGGGGAAAACAACATGGTGTAGAGGGTGAAACAACTTAGTTAGGGGGAAAACAACATGGTGTATGGGGTGAAACAACTTAGTTAGGGGGAAAACAACATGGTGTAGAGGGTGAAACAACTTAGTTAGGGGGAAAACAACATGGTGTATGGGGTGAAACAACTCAGTTAGGGGGAAAACAACATGGTGTATGGGGTGAAACAAATTAGTTAGGGGGAAAACAACATGGTGTATGGGGTGAAACAACTTAGTTAGGGGGAAAAACAACATGGTGTATGGGGTGAAACAACTTAGTTAGGGGGAAACAACATGGTGTATGGGGTGAAACAACTTAGTTAGGGGGAAAACAACATGGTGTAGAGGGTGAAACAACTTAGTTAGTGGGAAAACAACATGTGTAGGGGTGAAACAACTTAGTTAGGGGGAAAACAACATGGTGTAGAGGGTGAAACAACTTAGTTAGGGGGAAAACAACATGGTGTATGGGGTGGAAACAACTTAGTTAGGGGAAAACAACATGGTGTATGGGGTGAAACAACTTAGTTAGGGGGAAAACAACATGGTGTAGAGGGTGAAACAACTTAGTTAGGGGGAAAACAACATGGTGTATGGGGTGAAACAACTTAGTTAGGGGGAAAACAACATGGTGTATGGGGTGAAACAACTTAGTTAGGGGGAAAACAACATGGTGTAGAGGGTGAAACAACTTAGTTAGGGGGAAAACAACATGGTGTAGAGGGTGAAACAACATAGTTAGGGGGAAAACAACATGGTGTATGGGTTGAAACAACTTAGTTAGGGGGAAAACAACATGGTGTAGAGGGTGAAACAACTTAGTTAGGGGGGAAAACAACATGGTGTATGGGTGAAACAACTTAGTTAGGGGAAAACAACATGGTGTATGGGGTGAAACAACTTAGTTAGGGGGAAAACAACATGGTGTATGGGGGTGAAACAACTTAATTAGGGGAAAACAACATGGTGTATGGGGTGAAACAACTTAGTTAGGGGAAACAACATGGTGTATGGGGTGAAACAACTTAGTTAGGGGGAAAACAACATGGTGTATGGGGTGAAACAACTTAGTTAGGGGGAAAAACAACATGGTGTAGAGGGGTGAAACAACTTAGTTAGGGGGAAAACAACATGGTGTATGGGGTGAAACAACTTAGTTAGGGGGAAAACAACATGGTGTAGAGGGTGAAGCAACTTAGTTAGGGGAAACAACATGGTGTAGAGGGTGAAACAACTTAGTTAGGGGGAAAACAACATGGTGTATGGGGTGAAACAACTTAGTTAGGGGGAAAACAACATGGTGTATGGGGTGAAACAACTTAGTTAGGGGGAAAACAACATGGTGTATGGGGTGAAACAACTTAGTTAGGGGGGAAAACAACATGGTGTAGAGGGTGAAACAACTTAGTTAAGCGGGAAAACAACATGGTGTATGGGGTGAAACAACTCAGTTAGGGGGAAAACAACATGGTGTATGGGGTGAAACAACTTAGTTAGGGGGAAACAACATGGTGTATGGGGTGAAACAACTTAGTTAGGGGAAAACAACATGGTGTATGGGGTGAAACAACTTAGTTAGGGGGAAAACAACATGGTGTATGGGGGTGAAACAACTTAGTTAGGGGGAAAACAACATGGTGTATGGGGGTGAAACAACTCAGTTAGGGGGAAACAACATGGTGTATGGGGTGAAACAACTTAGTTAGTGGGAAAACAACATGGTGTATGGGGTGAAACAACTTAGTTAGGGGGAAAACAACATGGTGTAGAGGGTGAAACAACTTAGTTAGGGGGAAAACAACATGGTGTAGAGGGTGAAACAACTCAGTTAGGGGGAAAACAACATGGTGTATGGGGTGAAACAACTTAGTTAGGGGGAAACAACTTCGTTAGGGGGAAAACAACATGGTGTATGGGGTGAAACAACTTAGTTAGGGTGAAACAACTTAGTTAGGGTGAAACAACTTAGTTAGGGTGAAACAACTTAGTTAGGGTGAAACAACTTAGTTAGGGAGAAACAACTTAGTTAGGGGGAAAACAACATGGTGTATGGGGTGAAACAACTTAGTTAGGGTGAAACAACTTAGTTAGGGTGAAACAACTTAGTTAGGGTGAAACAACTTAGTTAGGGGGAAAACAACATGGTGTAGAGGGTGAAACAACTTAGTTAGGGGGGAAACAACATGGTGTATGGGGTGAAACAACTTAGTTAGGGAGAAACAACTTAGTTAGGGGGAAAACAACATGGTGTATGGGGTGAAACAACTTAGTTAGGGGGAAAACAACATGGTGTATGGGGTGAAACAACTTAGTTAGGGGGGAAACAACATGGTGTATGGGGTGAAACAACTTAGTTAGGGAGAAACAACTTAGTTAGGGGGAAAACAACATGGTGTATGGGGTGAAACAACTTAGTTAGGGGGAAAACAACATGGTGTATGGGGTGAAACAACTTAGTTAGTGGGAAAACAACATGTGTAGGGTTGAAACAACTTAGTTAGGGGGAAAACAACATGGTGTATGGGGTGAAACAACTTAGTTAGGGGGAAAACAACATGGTATATGGGGTGAAGCAACTTAGTTAGGGGGAAAACAACATGGTGTATGGGGTGAAACAACTTAGTTAGGGGGAAAACAACATGGTGTATGGGGTGAAACAACTTAGTTAGGGGGAAAACAACATGGTGTATGGGGTGAAGCAACTTAGTTAGGGGGAAAACAACATGGTGTATGGGGTGAAACAACTTAGTTAGGGGAAAACAACATGGTGTATGGGGTGAAACAACTTAGTTAGGGGGAAAACAACATGGTGTATGGGGTGAAACAACTCAGTTAGGGGGAAAACAACATGGTGTAGAGGGTGAAACAACTTAGTTAGGGGGAAAACAACATGGTGTATGGGGTGAAACAACTTAGTTAGGGGAAAACAACATGGTGTATGGGGTGAAACAACTTAGTTAGGGGGAAAACAACATGGTGTATGGGGTGAAACAACTTAGTTAGGGGAAAACAACATGGTGTATGGGGTAGAAACAACTTAGTTAGGGGGAAAACAACATGGTGTATGGGGTGAAACAACTCAGTTAGGGGAAAACAACATGGTGTAGAGGGTGAAACAACTTGTTAGGGGAAAACAACATGGTGTATGGGGTGAAACAACTTAGTTAGGGGGAAAACAACATGGTGCATGGGGTGAAACAACTCAGTTAGGGGAAAACAACATGGTGTATGGGGTGAAACAACTTAGTTAGGGGAAACAACATGGTGTATGGGGTGAAACAACTTAGTTAGGGGAAAACAACATGGTGTATGGGGTGAAACAACTCAGTTAGGGGGAAAAACAACATGGTGTATGGGGTGAAACAACTTAGTTAGGGGGAAACAACATGGTGTATGGGGTGAAACAACTTAGTTAGGGGGAAAAACAACATGGTGTATGGGGTGAAACAACTCAGTTAGGGGGGAAAACAACATGGTGTAGAGGGTGAAACAACTTAGTTAGGGGGAAAACAACATGGTGTATGGGGTGAAACAACTTAGTTAGGGGGGAAAACAACATGGTGTATGGGGTGAAACAACTCAGTTAGGGGGAAAAACAACATGGTGTATGGGGTGAAACAACTTAGTTAGGGGGAACAACATGGTGTATGGGGTGAAACAACTTAGTTAGGGGGAAAAACAACATGGTGTATGGGGTGAAACAACTCAGTTAGGGGGAAAACAACATGGTGTATGGGGTGAAACAACTTAGTTAGGGGGAAACAACATGGTGTATGGGGTGAAACAACTTAGTTAGGGGAAACAACATGGTGTATGGGGTGAAACAACTCAGTTAGGGGGAAAACAACATGGTGTAGAGGGTGAAACAACTTAGTTAGGGGAAACAACATGGTGTATGGGGTGAAACAACTTAGTTAGGGGGGAAAACAACATGGTGTATGGGGTGAAACAACTTAGTTAGGGGGAAAACAACATGGTGTAGAGGGTGAAACAACTTAGTTAGGGGGGAAAAACAACATGGTGTATGGGGTGAAACAACTTAGTTAGGGGAAAACAACATGGTGTATGGGGTGAAACAACTCAGTTAGGGGAAAACAACATGGTGTAGAGGGTGAAACAACTTAGTTAGGGGGAAAACAACATGGTGTATGGGGTGAAACAACTTAGTTAGGGGGAAACAACATGGTGTATGGGGTGAAACAACTTAGTTAGGGGGAAAACAACATGGTGTATGGGGTGAAACAACTTAGTTAGGGGGAAACAACATGGTGTATGGGGTGAAACAACTTAGTTAGGGGAAAACAACATGGTGTATGGGGGTGAAACAACTTAGTTAGGGGGAAACAACATGGTGTATGGGGTGAAACAACTCAGTTAGGGGGAAAAACAACATGGTGTAGAGGGTGAAACAACTTAGTTAGGGGGAAAACAACATGGTGTATGGGGTGAAACAACTTAGTTAGGGGGAAACAACATGGTGTATGGGGTGAAACAACTCAGTTAGGGGGAAAACAACATGGTGTATGGGGTGAAACAACTTAGTTAGGGGGGAAACAACATGGTGTATGGGGTGAGACAACTTAGTTAGGGGGAAAACAACATGGTGTATGGGGTGAAACAACTCAGTTAGGGGGAAAACAACATGGTGTATGGGGTGAAACAACTTAGTTAGGGGGAAACAACATGGTGTATGGGGTGAAACAACTTAGTTAGGGGGAAAACAACATGGTGTATGGGGTGAAACAACTCAGTTAGGGGGAAAACAACATGGTGTAGAGGGTGAAACAACTTAGTTAGGGGGAAACAACATGGTGTATGGGGTGAAACAACTTAGTTAGGGGGAAAACAACATGGTGTAGAGGGTGAAACAACTTAGTTAGGGGGAAAACAACATGGTGTATGGGGTGAAACAACTCAGTTAGGGGGAAAACAACATGGTGTATGGGGTGAAACAACTTAGTTAGGGGGAAACAACATGGTGTATGGGGTGAAACAACTTAGTTAGGGGGAAAACAACATGGTGTATGGGGGAAAACAACATGGTGTATGGGGTGAAGCAATTTACGGGGGAAATGGTGCAGATGGGTCTTCCAACTGATCATGATGTAGTTCCTCATCTTTATGTGTGTTGACTCACAGATCAGTGATCATCTTTTTTAACTTTATTCTACCTTAAAAGTATTAAAAAGGGCTCAAACAAGATTAACGCTCAATCAAAAACAAATGCACAAAAATCAGGGTCAGATTAAATCTACATGCTCTCACTTTCCATTTCTCTCAATAGCTCTCTTTTGAAAAAAATATCAACAATTCTCTCTCTCTCTGTTATATCTGGTGTAATTCTCCTGTCTTATCTGGTGTCCTGTGTGAATTTAAGTATGCTGCCTCTAATTCTCTCTCTCTCTCCCTGAGGACCTGAGCCCTAGGACCATGCCTCAGGACTATATGGCCTGATGACTCCTGGCTGTCCCCAGTCCACCTGGTCGTGCTGCTGCTCCAGTTTCCACTCTTCTGCCTGCGGCTATGAAACCCTGACCTGTTCACCGGACGTGCTACCTTGTCCCGGACCTGCTGTTTTCGTCTCTCTCTCTCTGTCTCTCTCTCTCTCTCTCTCTGTCTGTCTCTCTCTCTGTCTCTCTCTCTCTCTCTCGCGCACTCTCTCTTCCCACTCCCCCTCCCTCACTCCCTCATGGTACATTTACAGTGCATGAACATTTACGGTGATGTGACTTTTGAATGGCAGCCTGACTCACAGCCAGAAGGCCGTAAAGTGACTAAATGGTGCTTCTTATATCCATTAGTTATGACTTGGACAGAGAAATGAGAGAAAAGATATTCAACAAGTTGACCTTACCCGTCTCCAGCACTAACCTCAACCTGAGAAACATGGAGCTGCCTTCAGGCGATCACATAAATGACTAAAAGGTAATGTTATGTTCCCTCCGATTATATCTGCCGTTTCTCAAAAAGAGGGACAGGATATGTGGACAACGGCAATATCCTCCGCCATCGCAGCTATTCCTTACACAGCGGCAGGTAGATAAATCTGCTATTACAGGATACATCGACCTATGCTTCACCACCAGTTTATATTACATTTGGGTCTGTCTGTCTGTCAGTCTGTCAGTCTGTCAGTCTGTCAGTCAGTCTGTCTCCCAAACAGATGTACTAACCTGTTGCAACCTCTATAACCACTGTGATTATTATTTGACCCCGCTGGTCATCTATGAACTTTTGAACATCTAAGAGAGAAATCTGGCCTTAATGGCCATGTACTGTTATAATCTCCACCCGGGAACAGCCAGAAGGGGACTGGCCACCCCTCAGAGACTGGTTCCTCTCTAGGTTTCTTCCTAGGTTTCTGCCTTTCTAGGGAGTTTTTCCTAGCCACCGTGCTTCTACATCTGCATTGCTTGCTGTTTGGGGTTTTAGGCTGGGTTTCTGTATAGCACTTTGTGACGTCTGCTGATGTAAAAAGGGCTTTATAAATACAATTTGATTGATTGATTGATTGATTGATTAACTCTGAGCAGAGAAACAAGTAATAGCTTATGGTACAATGCCACATGATTAGATCTAACTAAAGAACCACATACTCTGATTAGATCTAACTGAAGAACCACATAGTCTGATTAGATCTAACTGAAGAACCACATACTCTGATTAGATCTAACTGAAGAACCACATACACTGATTAGATCTAACTGAAGAACCACATACTCTGATTAGATCTAACTGAAGAACCACATACTCTGATTAGATCTAACTGAAGAACCACATGCACGGATTACATCTAATTGAAGAACCACATACTCTGATTAGATCTAACTGAAGAACCACATACTCTGATTAGATCTAACTGAATAACCACATACTCTGATTAGATCTAACTGAATAACCACATACTCTGATTAGATCTAACTGAAGAACCACATACTCTGATTAGATCTAACTGAATAACCACATACTCTGATTAGATCTAACTGAAGAACCACATACTCTGGCAACAGATTGTTTGCTTGTTTGTTTGTGTGGGATGTTGTGCCAATTCCTCCGCGTTGGACCAGTGTGTGTTGCCGTGCAATGCTGTGTGTGTGTGTGTGTGTGTGTGTGTGTGTGTGTGTGTGTGTGTGTGTGTGTGTGTGTGTGTGTGTGTGTGTGTGTGTGTGTGTGTGTGTGTGTGTGTGTGTGTGTGTGTGTGTGTGTGTGTGTGTGTGTGTGTGTGTGTGTGTGGTTGAGGTTAGGCAGAGGGTGCAGTGTGGGCACTGAATAGAGAAATGCCATTCCTCTCAGTCTCAGCTGTCTGACACACTACAGAGAGGGAGAGAGACAGAGGGAGAGAGGGAGAATGTTATAAGAGGCTAAGAGATGAAGGAGAAAGAAGAAACTCAGAAAGTGGGGAAGAGATGACAGAGAAGGGAGAGGGGTAGAGATGAGAGAGGAAGAGAGGAATGAGAGGTTTGAGAGGGGAAGAGAGGTATGGGAGACTGCGAGAGGAAGAGAGGTATGAGAGACAGAGAGAGGAAGAGAGGTATGAGAGACAGAGAGAGGAAGAGAGTATGAGAGACAGAGAGGAAGAGAGGTATGAGAGACAGAGAGGAAGAGAAGTATAAGAGACTGAGAGAGGAAGAGAGGTATGGGAGACAGAGAGAGGAAGAGAGGTATGAGAGACTGCGAGAGGAAGAGAGGTATGAGAGACAGAGAGAGGAAGAGAGGTATGGGAGACAGAGCGTGGAAGAGAGGTATGAGAGACAGAGAGAGGAAGAGAGGTATGAGAGACAGAGCGTGGAAGAGAGGTATGAGAGACAGAGAGGAAGAGAGGTATGAGAGACTGAGAGAGGAAGAGAGGTATGAGAGACAGAGAGGAAGAGAGGTATGAGAGACAGAGAGAGGAAGAGAGGTATGAGAGACTGAGAGAGGAAGAGAGGTATGAGAGACAGAGAGGAAGAGAGGTATGAGAGACTGCGAGAGGAAGAGAGGTATGAGAGACAGAGAGGAAGAGAGGTATGAGAAACAGAGAGGAAGAGAGGTATGAGAGACAGAGAGGAAGAGAGGTATGAGAGACTGCGAGAGGAAGAGAGGTATGAGAGACAGAGAGGAAGAGAGGTATGAGAGACTGAGAGAGGAAGAGAGGTATGAGAGACTGAGAGAGGAAGAGAGGTATGAGAGACAGAGAGGAAGAGAGGTATGAGAGACTGCGAGAGGAAGAGAGGTATGAGAGACAGAGAGGAAGAGAGGTATGAGAAACAGAGAGGAAGAGAGGTATGAGAGACAGAGAGGAAGAGAGGTATGAGAGACAGAGAGGAAGAGAGGTATGAGAGACAGAGAGGAAGAGAGGTATGAGAGACTGAGAGAGGAAGAGAGGTATGAGAGACAGAGGGAGGAGATGAGGGAGGGAGGGAGGGAGGGAGGGAGGGAGGGAGGGAGGGAGGGAGGGAGGGAGGGAGGGAGGGAGGGAGGGAGGGAGGGAGGAGGGAGGGGATGAAAGAGGGAGAGGTGAGAAAGGGAGGAGATGAGAGGGAGGGAGGGAGGGAGGGAGGGAGGGGGAGATGAGAGAGGGAGAGGGAGAGGTGAGAGGTGAGCGGTGAGAGGTGAGAGAGGAAGGAGATGAGAGACGGAGAGGTGAGGGAGGGAGGAGATGAGAGAGGGAGAGGTGAGAGAGGGAGGAGATGAGAGACGGAGAGGTGAAGGAGAGAGGGAGGTAGGAGATGAGAGAGGGAGACGTGAGAGAGGGAGGGAGGAGATGAGAGGGAGAGACAAGGGAGAGGGGAGCATTATGACAGGGGAAGATATGAGGGAGCGGTGAGAGGCGAGGGCCAACAATCTCTTAAAAAACTCTCAGACAGTCTAAGATGGTATGAATCTCCAAGCTGAGGAGGTTTATCTGAGTATCAATACACCACACAACTCTGATTTAAAGTATATCAATACCACCCTGTCTAGGAAACGTGACTAAACAACAAATATAAAGAGAGAGAGGGAAGAATGAAAATGTAACAATTTAACAACTGACACAGTCTGACCTAACCTTCACACATGACAAGCTTCCAAAATGAGCCAATCAGGTTGACTAATACTAAATTACATTTTTTTTTACCAAAGCTATTGTTAACCACAGAAACTCATACCACACAGAATAAATATCCTAAAATCATTCAACTGTATTTTTCCATAAACTAGGAAAATATATGAAATGGCAGTCCTCGGGAGAGTAAGGTCAAAGAGGGAAAGGAGGAAGCTAGGTTTTGAAAGATCAGTCATGATGCTATGGTTCTCATGTCATCTTGGACCTTTTACAGATCAATAACCTTCGCTGAGTGGGGGGAAAAAAACATCCAACAACAGCCATAGTGATATTGAGGGAAAGATACAAATTACACCGTCAGGTCAGCTTTGTGTTTTACCCCCTTAATGGTTTTTGGTTAAGGTTACGAATTAGGAGGGGTACCACCGATATTTGTTCAATGCAGAAAACAGTCAAGCACCAAGTCTGGAGAGACGGGAGGACAAGGGACCAGTATCAGATCGTTATTCTAGTGTCTCAGTCTGTCAGTCAGTCAGTCACCACATGCGTTATCAGAGGCGAGACACGACCAACACAGCATGGTTTCATAACTGGAAGGGCTTTGAGAGGGGAAGAGAGGGATTCAAACAACAAGCTGGGGGAGGTTGACAGAGTGAGAACAAATAACATTGTTGTTAACGCTCACCTCACAACCAGCATGATGAAAAGTAGCTGGCCTGGCATAGCCACCTCCACAACAGCCTTGGGACTATAGGTTCTATCTGACATTTTGGTCAAAAATGAGTTATTTACATACTGTAGAGTTGCTCTTTAGGAGGTCCTCCACATGTGTGAAAAAGTCAATTTACGATGAATAAAACATGAAGATTCAGAAAGAAAACACATTTGAACTTGGTGCTATAAGGTTTTATCTGTAATCCAATCACACAATGTTGGGTTGTCAATAAAAAAAAAGATTGTATGTAAGGTGATTTACTTTTTCAGTCATGAAAGAGGAAGACGTCACAAAACAGTTCTGAGATCTGGGACTTGAAAAAAAAAATACTCTCAAAACCATACATTTTGCAGATAGACCCTTAGTCCCAAGTCCTTGATTGTTGATATAGGTTCTGGTCCAGTTTTGCAATTATATTGAACAAAAATATAAACGCAACATGCAACAATTTCTGAGTTACAGTTCATAGAAGGAAATCAGTCAATTGAAATAAATTAATTAGGCCCTAATCTATGGATTTCACATGACAGGGCAGGGGTGCAGCCATGGGTGGGCCTGGGAGGGCATAGGCCCACCCACTTGGGAGCCAGGTCTACCCACTGGTGAGCCAGGCCCAGACAATCAGAATTGGTATTTCACCACAAAAGGGCTTTATTACAGACAGAAATACTCCTGGCTGAACCAAGATGGACATTTCAGGACCATAAGGTACGGTCACACTTCATTTGTATATTCTGGATACTCCATCTCTAGATGCCCTACATGGTCCTACTATCAACAAACCATCTGTTGATAAGGAACTGCTTGTTAGGGTTATGGTTAGGTTTAGGAATAAGGGTTAGGGTAAGGGTTAAGGTTAGGGCTAGGGTTAGGGTTATGGTTAGGTTTAGAATAAGGGTTAGGGTAAGGGTTAAGGTTAGGGCTAGGGTTAGGGTTATGGTTAGGTTTAGAATAAGGGTTAGGGTAAGGGTTAAGGTTAGGGCTAGGGTTAGGGTTATGGTTAGGTTTAGAATAAGGGTTAGGGTAAGGGTTAAGGTTAGGGCTAGGGTTATGGTCCGGGTTAGGTTTAGAATAAGGGTTAGGGTAAGGGTTAAGGTAAGGGCTAGGGTTAGGGTTCGGGTTAGGTTTAGAATAAGGGTTAGGGTAAGGGTTAAGGTTAGGGCTAGGGTTAGGGTTATGGTTAGGTTTAGAATAAGGGTTAGGGTAAGGGTTAAGGTTAGGGCTAGGGTTAGGGTTATGGTTAGGTTTAGAATAAGGGTTAGGGTAAGGGTTAAGGTTAGGGCTAGGGTTAGGGTTAGGGTTAGGGTTAGGGTTAGGTTTAGAATAAGGGTTAGGGTAAGGGTTAAGGTTAGGGCTAGGGTTAGGGTTATGGTTAGGGTTAGAATAAGGGTTAGGGTAAGGGTTAAGGTTAGGGCTAGGGTTAGGGTTAGGGTTCGGGTTAGGTTTAGAATAAGGGTTAGGGTAAGGGTTAAGGTTAGGGCTAGGGTTAGGGTTATGGTTAGGTTTAGAATAAGGGTTAGGGTAAGGGTTAGGGTTAGGGCTAGGGCTAGGGTTAGGGTTAGGGTTCGGGTAAGGTTTAGAATAAGGGTAAGGGTTAAGGTTAGGGCTAGGGTTATGGTCCGGGTTAGGTTTAGAATAAGGGTTAGGGTAAGGGTTAAGGTTAGGGCTAGGGTTAGGGTTATGGTTAGGTTTAGAATAAGGGTTAGGGTAAGGGTTAAGGTTAGGGCTAGGGTTAGGGTTAGGTTAGGGCTAGGGTTAGAGTAAGGGTTAGGTTTAGAATAAGGGTTAGGGTAAGGGTTAAGGTTAGGGCTAGGGCTAGGGTTAGGGTTAGGGTTCGGGTAAGGTTTAGAATAAGGGTAAGGGTTAAGGTTAGGGCTAGGGTTATGGTCCGGGTTAGGTTTAGAATAAGGGTTAGGGTAAGGGTTAAGGTTAGGGCTAGGGTTAGGGTTATGGTTAGGTTTAGAATAAGGGTTAGGGTAAGGGTTAAGGTTAGGGCTAGGGTTAGGGTTAGGTTAGGGCTAGGGTTAGAGTAAGGGTTAGGTTTAGAATAAGGGTTAGGGTAAGGGTTAAGGTTAGGGCTAGGGTTAGGGTTCGGGTTAGGTTTAGAATAAGGGTTAGGGTAAGGGTTAAGGTTAGGGCTAGGGTTAGGGTTCGGGTTAGGTTTAGAATAAGGGTTAGGGTAAGGGTTAAGGTTAGGGTTAGGATAAAGGTTAAGGTTAGGTTTGAGCTACGGTTAGGGTTAGTAGATGGTTAGTTGAAATGTTACTGATAGTCTGTAGAGTATCTACAGATGGACTATCCAAATAAAGTGTTACCTTAGGTTCTATCTGCGTTTGCACCCCGCAAAAAAAAAAACGGATTTACAAATGTCTCAGGATTTTGATACTCTGCGATTTAGGTACCTTTAAGGTGAGGACCTTAATGGGTTATGAAAGAATAATTCACTACAAAACAGTTCTGAGATCTTGTATGTGAAAACTTTGATGCTCCAAAGTTAAATCTAGAATCGGCTTCCTATTTCGCAACAAAGCCTCCTTCACTCATGCTGCCAAACATGCCCTCGTAAAACTGACTATCCTACCGATCCTTGACTTCGGCGATGTCATTTACAAAATAGCCGCCAACACTCTACTCAGCAAATTGGATGTAGTCTATCACAGTGCCATCCGTTTTGTCACCAAAGCCCCATATACTACCCACCACTGTGACCTGTACGCTCTTGTTGGCTGGTCCTCACTACATATTCGTCGCCAAACCCACTGGCTCCAGGCCATCTATAAATCACTGCTAGGCAAATTCCCACCTTATCTTAGCTCCTTGGTCACCATAGCAACACCCACCCGTAGTCTGCGCTCCAGCAGGTATATCTCACTGGTCATCCCCAAAGCCAACACCTCCTTTGGCCGCCATTCCTTCCAGTTCTCTGCTACCACTGACTGGAACGAACTGCAAAAATATCTGAAGCTGGAGACTCTTATCTCCCTCACTAACTTTAAGCGTCAGTTGTCAGAGCAGCTTACCGATCACTGCACCTGTACACAGCCCATCTGAAATTAGCCCACCCAAGTACCTCATCCCCATATTGTTATTTATTTTGCTCATTTGCACCCCAATATCTCTATTTGCACATCATCTCTTTCACATCTATCATTCCAGTGTTAATACTAATTGTAATTATTTTGTACTATGGCCTATTTATTGCCTTACCTCCATAACTTGCTACATTTGCACACACTGTATATATATTTTATATTTTCTGTTGTATTTTTGACTTTATGTTTTGTTTTACCCCATATGTAACTCTGTGTTGATGTTTTTATCGCACTGCTTTGCTTTATCTTGGCCAGGTCGCAGTTGTAAATGAGAACTTGTTCTCAACTGGCTTACCTGGTTAAATAAAGGTGAAAAAAAAAGATATATATATATATATATATATATATCAGAACTATGCTTTGCGCAGATAGAACCTTATAGTCCCAAGGTCACGAAATATTGAATTATCTAACTGACAAAGTTGCAGCAAAGCACTGTGCCATATCACACTATTCACAGTACTCACACTATGTAAACCAGAGAGCTTTAAAATGGCGTGATATGCTGAAGGAGAGGATAAGATGTGTTTTATCTCTCTTTTGTCATAAATGTTTCATTGTAGAAAAATGAAATCTAAACGCATGCAGACAAAGTCGTGATGAGGGAAAGGCAGTGGAGGGGGGACGGTGAGAGGGGAAGCAGACACCATTAGCCAGCATCACCCATCATGGTCAGAAGGACAGGTTTCTGCTCTACAGTCATTCTGTAATGTACTGTAATGTTAAAATACACCAGCTGTCTTTATGACCCAGGGAACATCAGGCAGACACACCGTGGGTGACAGAGTGTACCATTATCATCACCATTTACTATTAGTATGTCATGTAAAGTGCTTTGAGCACTTAGAAAAGTGCTTACAAACATAATCCATTGCTATTGTTATTATAAGTGTATTCCTACTGTGTTATAACTTGGTTAACGTTTCAGTGCTTCGGGATCAATACAACTCCTCTGACCAGAGCTATAGCAACCTAGGCTATATTATCCAGCTAGCCAGCTATGTAGTCTTTATCAAATACACAATCTATTTCCATCATACTTGAAGGCAAGAAGCCCTTGCATGGAGTGAATTTAATGCATTGCAAACAGCTGTTGTCAATGATGGAGTTGACTCTGTGATCTGACAAGTAGCCTAAATTATAACTTTGACAACATAGCTATCGATGTGGTGATAAAGAATATTTAAAAAAAAAAAAGTGTCCCCATTTATTGCAAGATAATAATATATGTGAATTGGACAATATCTCCAACAAACACAATCCCACATTGAAACATTGTCCATCATTTTCTGTTAAATGTTACATCTCTTACGTACTAACGAAAAAAATATATAAACAAATGCAACCACTGAAGGAAAGTTAATCACGTTGTTTTGCTCATCTGTTATTTTCCTCTGTAAAGCTCAAAGCAGGACAGCTGCCTACGGAGCAATTCAACCTCTTCTAATCCAGCTGCCCGCCCAGTGCCCCTGCCTTCCTCCCTGCCTTACTCCCTGCCTGCCCTGAGCCGCAAATAACTCTACGTAGAAGCCTCTCCTCTCCTCCCCTCCTATACAGCAAAGTGTCACTCACCCCTAGTGTCTTACTCCGTATCCGCACGTATCCCTGCTTCACTATATCATTGAAGTTGGAGGCCATGGTCAGCGTGGTCCGCCACTGCCCCAGAAAAGTAACCTCCTTTTCGGCCACAAATTAAAGTCTACCTCCACGGAATCAGTCCGACATCCCACAACATAAATGGACCACGGGCAACCTGCTGCGATGTCAATGCTCCGGCAGCAGCCGGCGGCGGCGCGTTCCATCAAGCAGTAGGGAGATACCATTCGTCAGCTGATTTAATTCTGTCTATGGAGAGGGAGAGAGGGGGGCTCTTCCTGGAACGCACCATCACCTCTTCGGCAGGGGAGCAGCAGGCAGCGCGCGTAAAACAGAAGTCATTCCCTATGCTCTTCTCAAATCACATATTATTTGTCACATGCGACGAATACAACTGGTGTAGACTTTACCGTGAAATGCTTGCTTATGAGCCCTTCCTAACAATGAAGAGTTTACAAAATAAAATAGTAACACAAGAGGAATAAAATTAAAAACACAAGAATGGAGCTATATACAGGGAGTACCAGTACCAGATCAATGTGCAGGGACACAAGGTATTTCAGGTAGATACTGTATATACATGAAGGCAGGGTAAAGTGACTAGGCATCAGGATATATAATAATAAGAGTAAAATAAAGAACAGAGTAGCAGCAGCAAATTATCAGTGTAAAATCAACTCAAATCAAATGTTATTTGTCACATGCGCCAAATACAACAGGTGTAGACCTTACAGTGACATGCTTACTTACAAGCCCTTAACCAACAATATAGTTTTAAGAAAAATAAGAGTTACAAAATAAAAAATAAAAAATATTTACTAAATAAACTAAAGTAAAAAATAAAAGAGCAACAATAAAATAACAATAACGAGGCTATTTACACGGGGTACCGGTACAGAGGGGTACAGGTTAGTTTGAGGTAATTGAAGGTAGGGATAAAGTGACTATACATAGATAATAGATAATAAACAGAGAGTAGCAGCAGCGTAAAAAGGTGGGGGGGTCAATGTAAATAGCCCGGGTAGCCATTTGATCAGCTGTTCAGCAGTCTTATGGCTTGGGGGTAGAAGCTGTTAAGAAGCCTTTTGGACCTAGACTTGGCGCTCCGGTACCGCTTGCCATGCGGTAGCAGAGAGAACAGACTATGACTACGGTGGCTGGAGTCTTTGGCAATTTTTAGGGCCTTCCTATAGAGGTCCTGGATGGCAGGAAGCTTGGCCCCAGTGATGTACTGGGCCGTACGCACTACCCTGTGTAGCACCTTGCAGTCGGAGGCCGAGGAGTTGCCATACCAGGCGGTGATGCAACCAGTCAGGATGCTCTCGAAGGTTGTTGAGTCCTCTTCACGACTGTCTTGGTGAGTTTGGACCATGATAGTTTGTTGGTGATGTGGACACCAAGGAACTTGAAGTGTGTGTGTGTGTGTGTGTGTGTGTGTGTGCGTGTGTATGTAATGTGTATTTAAGTGTGTTTGTGTTGTGTCGGTCTGTGTATGTGTGTGTGTGTAATTTGTGTGTGGGCATATGTAGTGTATGTGAATGTGTGTGGGTTTTGTGTGGGAGTGTCAATGTAGTGTGTGTGAGTGAGTGTGTATATACAGTTGAAGTCGGAAGTTTACATACATCTTAGCCAAATATATTTAAACTCAGGTTTTCACAATTCCTGACATTTAATCCTAGTAAAAATTCCCTGTCTTATGTCAGTTAGGATCACCAATTTATTTTAAGAACGTGAAATGTCAGATTAATAGTAGAGATAATTATTTATTTCAGCTTTTATTTCTTTCATCACGTTCCCAGTGGGTCAGAAGTTTACATACACTCAATTAGTATTTGGTAGCATTGCCTTTAAATTGTTTAACTTGGGTCAAATGTTTTGGGTAGCCTTCCCACAAACGTTGGGTGAATTTTGGCCCATTCCTCCTGACAGAGCTGGTGTAACTGAGTCAGGTTTGTAGGCCTCCTTGCTCGCACACGCTTTTTCAGTTCTGCCCACAAATGTTCTATAGGATTGAGGTCAGGGCTTTGTGATGGCCACTCCAATACCTTGACTTTGTAGTCCTTAAGCCATTTTGCCACAACTTTGGAAGTATGCTTGGGGTCATAGTCCATTTGGAAGACCCATTTGCAACCAAGCTTTAACTTCCTGACTGAGATGTTGCTTCAATATATCCACATAATTTTCCTTCCTCATGATGCCATCTATTTTGTGAAGTGCATCAATCCCTCCTGCAGCAAAGCACCTCCACAGCATGATGCTCCCAAGGATGAACCAGACTTGTGGAGGTCTACAATTGTTTTTCTGAGGTCTTGGCTGATTTATTTTGATTGTCCTATGATGTCAAGCAAAGAGGCACTGAGTTTGAAGGTGGGCCTTGAAATACATCCACAGGTTCACCTCCAATTGACTCAAATGATGTCAATTATCCTATCAGAAGCTTCTAATGCCATGACATCATTTTCTGGACTTTTCAAAGCTGTTTAAAGGCACAGTCCAATTAGTGTATGTAAACTTTTGACCCACTGGAATTGTGATACAGTGAATTATAAGTGAAATAATCTGTCTGTAGCCCCTTGTAGCTCAGTTGGTAGAGCATGGCGCTTGCAAGGCCAGGGTTGTTGGTTCGATAAAAGAATGTATGCACTCACTAACTGTAAGTCGCTCTGGATAAGAGTGTCTGCTAAATGACTAAAATGTAAACAATTGTTGTAAAAATTACTTGTGTCATGCACAAAGTAGATGTCCTAACCGACTTGCCAAAACTATAGTTTGTTAATAAGAAATTTGTGGAGTGGTTGAAAAACGAGTTTTAATGACTTCAACCTAAGTGTATGTAAACTTCCGACTTCAACTGTATGGTCTAGGGAGTGTGAGTAGGGTCAGTGCAAGATAGAGTCAGTTCAGATCATTTGTGTACCATTAATTGACTATTTAGCAGTCTGGCTATTTATCAGTCTTATGGCTTGGGGTTAGAAGTTGTCTCGGAGCCTGTTGGTCTGAGAGCCGATGCTCCGGTACCATTTGCAGGACGGTAGCAGAGTGAATATTCTATGGCTTGGGTGGCTGGAGTCTTTGGCAATTTTCCGGGCCTTCCTCTGACACCGCCTGATATAGAGGTCCTGGATGGCAGGGAGCTTAGCCCCAGTGATGTACTGGGCTGTCCACACCACCCTCTGTAACGCTTTGTGGTCAATGGCGGTGCATACCAAGCGGTGATGCAGCCAGTCCAGATTCTCTTGATGGTGCAGCTGTATAACTTTTTGAGGATCCGAGGACCAACGGCAAATCTTTTCAGCCTCCTGAAGGGGAAGAGGCGCTGCCGTGCCCTCTTCACTACTGTGTGGGTGTGTGTGGATCATGTTAAGTTCTTAGTGATGTGGACGCCAAGGAAGTTGTGTGTGGATCATGTTAAGTCCTTAGTGATGTGGACGCCAAGGAAGTTGTGTGTGGATCATGTTAAGTCCTTAGTGATGTGGACGCCAAGGAAGTTGTGTGTGGATCATGTTAAGTCCTTAGTGATGTGGACGCCACGGAACTTGTGTGTGGATCATGTTAAGTCCTTAGTGATGTGGACGCCACGGAACTTGTGTGTGGATCATGTTAAGTCCTTAGTGATGTGGACGCCAAGGAAGTTGTGTGTGGATCATGTTAAGTCCTTAGTGATGTGGACGCCATGGAACTTGTGTGTGGATCATGTTAAGTCCTTAGTGATGTGGACGCCAAGGAAGTTGTGTGTGGACCATGTTAAGTCCTTAGTGATGTGGACGCCAAGGAAGTTGAAGCTCTCGACCCGTTCCAGAACAGCCCTTGTCCCATTGCGCTCAGTCCATGATGCTGTATGGATGCATTTTTTATGTTAAGATTTTGATTAATGTTAGAAAATGGAGCAAACCTAGGCCTTTTACTAATTTCTGATTAATTTCATTATAAGAAATACTTTGGTTCATAAAAAAAAAACACATTCAACAAAATAAGGAGATCCACACACTTTAAATTGCTGTACGTTACACATTAATCATATCATCACTATTGCCATACTATTCAGCTAACCTGTTGTGGAGTCTAACAGGGTATCTGGTTGGCTACAACATTTTAGACATGAAACAATGATGCTCCTCTGTGATCCATTCCCATAAACTGTCACAGATATTAATGCTAAACGCTAATGAACACCACTGCTTGCTGTTCACAGTCATTTTGATCAGGCTTTATACTTTCTGTTTCTGTTATTACCTGACTGAGTATGAATATCATTTCCATACATTTCACCACCAAGCAGCAGCCGCCATTAAATTAATAAGAAAATACCTTTTTCAGATTGCTTGTGTCTGAGAAACGCGTTCTGTCATTATCAGGGCGCCGGGGATAGATGCTGTGAGATTTTCGTAATCAAATCTGATCTGTGGGATTAGTCCAGATCAAATGAATTGAATGCTAACGAGATACCACCACACAAACACAGGTTACCGAGGCCTACTCGTCTCACACAGTACAGCAAAGATAAAACTCCTCTGATACCCCCATTATAAAATAAAAACATGGTTTATCCTCACAGAGCCCAAATTACTAAAAACCTTATAATCCTGATAGGGGAAGAGAGAATGTGTGATGGTGTTTGTGGGAATGTGGGAACAGAAATCCTCGGTATCACAACAGCAGATCGCTCAGGACCTAAATATGAGATGCTTGTATTATAGGAGAGATGGAGAGAAAAAGAAAGAGAGAGAGAGAGAGAGAGAGAGAGAGAGAGAGAGAGAGAGAGAGAGAGAGAGAGAGAGAGAGAGAGAGAGAGAGAGAGAGAGAGAGAGAATATAGAATGACAAAATTACCTGGAAGGATTCTTACCACCAATGACTATCCAGCTAACTTTCTGGCAAACCAACAACCAGCAGAAGAGTAGAGGAAGTTCAGGAGTAAAAACAAACAAAATAAAATTATTGTAAAATTGACTGTGTCCATAAAATGTATATAGTATGTATAAGCTGGAAGTAGAGGCCTAAGCATTGTTGTTCACTAGTTTACTCCAATTAGGGGAGGGGTGGTGGGGTTGGAAAGTAATAAAGGGAAATATATTTTTTTAAAGGATAAGTATATATATATGTATGTATATGTATTTATATGTATGTATGTGTATGTATGTATATATATATATATATATATATATATATATATATATATATATATTGCGAGAGAAAAAAACATATGGGGGATTGGAAGTGATGCAGACAATTACATTGATGGAAGTTACAATCTATCTGCAATATTAAAGCTGATCTACCCCCTAAAAAAAACAGGGAAAAAAAACAGCTGAAGAAGCAGAGCAGAAACCTCCAAATACCATCCAACCCAAAACGGAGAGAGTAATGTTCAGTCTGAAGCTATGTTTAAAGACAAGATGTAAAAGGCATTACAATAATATCTAACTAATTTACTTTATAAAGACTAAATGATAAGTTAGGAACACAGAGCTACCAAGCTTGCCAGGACAGGACAGACGTCACAGCTGCAACTTCAATGTGAAGTGAGAGATGTGAAATCCCTTGAACCTAACAATGGCAACAGATAATCACAATCTCCACCAGTCAAATCCAGAAGCCTCTGAGGCTCCCTGCCCAATGACCTCCTTACACCCCTGTGCAGAGCCTATCAGAGTACAGTTCCCCTCAGAAAAAAAAAAAAAAAAACGACCAACAGAAGCTCCTCAGGGACAACCCAGAGACACTATTTTCCACACAGACAATCCCCTGGCATGGCACACTGCTATAAGAACACACTACCCCTGTGTCAAGAGAGAGGGTATTGGCCCATGGTGGAACTCAGAATACTGATAAACGAGGACCCTGAGTCTGAGACAGCCCCCGTCAATGTGTACAAGGTTGGAACAGTGGTGATCTATTGCAACCTTAAACACGTCCGACAGGACTTTTACAGAATCAAAGAGAGGGGACACCAGGAAAAGCTCTCTCTTCGTGATGACTCCCCCACCCCAAGTGAGTCGGTTCACACCCCCAACAGACGCGCAACCCCAAGAGGAGAGTCCCCCCCCAGCACAGAGCACTACTCCCTCGTTAAAATGAGGGATACATTCACCTAGCTGGAGGTAAAGCAGGTGGAGCTGGAATAGCAGGTCAACACACTCCAGTCAGCACAGACCCAGAGAACAGTCCAGCACAACAACTCCCCCTCAACCAGACCCAGAGAACAGTCCAGCACAACAACACCCCCTCAACCAGACCCAGAGAACAGTCCAGCACAACAACACTCCCTCAACCAGACCCAGAGAACAGTCCAGCACAACAACACCCCCTCAACCAGACACAGACAACAGTCCAGCATAACAACACCCCCTCAACCAGACCCAGAGAACAGTCCAGCACAACAACACCCCCTCAACCAGACCCAGAGAACAGTCCAGCACAACAACACCCCCTCAACCAGACCCAGAGAACAGTCCAGCATAACAACACCCCCTCAACCAGACCCAGAAAACAGTCCAGCACAACAACACCCCCTCAACCAGACACAGACAACAGTCCAGCACAACAACACTCCCTCAACCAGACCCAGAAAACAGTCCAGCACAACAACACCCCCTCAACCAGACCCAGAGAACAGTCCAGCACAACAACACCCACTCAACCAGACCCAGAGAACAGTCCAGCATAACAACACTCCCTCAACCAGACCCAGAGAACAGTCCAGCACAACAACACCCCCTCAACCAGACCCAGACAACAGTCCAGCACAACAACACTCCCTCAACCAGACCCAGACAACAGTCCAGCACAACAACACTCCCTCAACCAGACCCAGGGAACAGTCCAGCACAACAACACCCCCTCAACCAGACCCAGGGAACAGTCCAGCACAACAACACCCCCTTCAACCAGACCCAGAGAACAGTCCAGCACAACAACACTCCCTCAACCAGACCCAGAGAGCTGGAGGGGGAGGGAGACATGTCTTAACTCTGGACTTTGGTGAGACAACATCAACAGGAGAAAGAGCAGGAGCAGGAGAAGAACAGGAGAAAGAGCAGGAGCGAAAGGAGGAGGCCCATCGGCAGGAGGAGAGGAGAGGAGGAGGTGAGAGTTAAAGGAGGAGGTGAGAGCACTAAAGGAGGAGGCCCATCGGCAGGAGGAGGTGAGAGGAGGAGGTGAGAGTTAAAGGAGGAGGTGAGAACACTAAAGGAGGGGGCCCATCGGCAGGAGGAGGTGAGAGCACTAAAGGAGGAGGCCCATCGGCAGGAGGAGGTGAGAGCACTAAAGGAGGAGGCCCATCGGCAGGAGGAGGTGAGAGCACTAAAGGAGGAGGCCCATCGGCAGGAGGAGGTGAGAGAGATGAGGTGAGAGAGATGAGGTGCGACAGAGAACAACCCATTAGAGAGCTGGCCACTCCACCAGAGAAGCCAGCAGAGCAGCCCACCCCAGTCCCTGACTACAGCCTCGACATCACAGCAGAACAGATAAATGAAGAACCACCAACCCAGCAGACACCACCCCCTCCTAGCAGCCCCCATCCTCAACACTGGGGCCCCTCAGGGGTGCGTGCTCAGCCCCCTCCTGTACTCCCTGTCCACCCAGAACTGCGTGGCCAAGCACGCCTCCAACTCAATCATCAAGTTTGCAGACGACACAACAGTAGAGGGAGGGCCGACTAGGGTCACCCAACCACATCATAATTCACAGCAGGAAAGGGTGGCCCAGCACTCAAGGGAGCGATTGAAAAATCGTCTTCCACTTTTCCCAACGCACTCACTAGTTGTTATCTCCACCATGCTACCACGAAAATACTTTCACCCTTCTACCATACAGCGGGTAAACGCAAGCATTTTCCGTGACTGTGCCTCAAAACCAAATGTTTACCTGGCACACCACTCCACCCTGGACTTGAACAGCCTTTATGACCAGGTTCACCTATACAAAGCAACGGTCCCTACTTTTGCAAGGACCTTGAAAGACATTGCCCTCAACCACAGCTCCAGCACCTAACAACACCGGAGGAGCAGAGCAATGGACTCGCCTCCCAGTCCTGCGAAGCCCCCCCACGGACCTGCACCTAGAGGACCCACACGAGGGGACCCACGCCAAGAGGACCCTCGCCGAGAGGACCCCCACCCCCAACCATGGCCACAACCCATATATGTCCCCCCATGTCAGGCCTGCGCCCCTCCTGCCCCTCTCATGCCCCCAACCCCCACATTGAGGACCTTAACATGACAATCAAACATAGGCGGTGAGCAGATCAACAGGCCCAACCCCGCACCACTAAACCCCCCATCCTGCGACCTAAGAGGCATGTATCAGATGCTCAGCATGCTCTGCTCACACCTACTGTGATGGTCCGGGCCTAAACCACACAAACACTAGACACTATGGAACACAAAGCTTTCACTATCTCATCCTGGAATATACAAGGTCTGAGGTCATCTGCCTTTGGCCTAAAGAGCAGGAACCCAGACTTCACCAAATAAATCAGAAATACAGATATTGTTATCCTGCAAGAAACATGGTACAGAGGAGATGGACCCACTGGTTTCCCTCTAGGTTACATACTAGTTAACGTTAGCTTGGCTCTCTGTGTGTTTCATGCCGTGGGAGGAGGGGTTGGTTCGTTGGCAGAGAGCAATGGCTAGCTAGTATGCTAACTATTCTAGCTAACTAACTGGCTGAATAAGTTGACAACGTACTCACTCAAACTGTTAGACACAAATGTTTTTACATTGACATTTTAGTCATTTAGCAGACACTCTTATCCAGAGCGACTTACAGGAGCAATTAGGGTTAAGTGCCTTGCTCAAGGGCACATCAACAGATTTTTCACCTAGTTGGCTCGGGGATTAGAACCAGCGACCTTTCGGTTACTGGCACAACGCTCTTAACCACTAAGCTACCTGCCGCCCGATCTGTTTGGCGTGTTAACACACTGGTGGTTTGTTGTAACCGAGTATTGGTGCTAAACCGTGTTATTGGAGGCTGGCATGCTAGTTGGCTATGGCGTCATAGGATTCTGTGCCCTGGATTGTTTTCACAGAAGAATACTGTACCAAGTTAGCTAGCTGAATAAACTAAGTTAGAGTCTATTCCTAGAAAACATTGAAACGCTGTAGTTTACAACAATTATAATTTCTAAAGTGGAAGTTGGGAGAGTTATGTTTCAGTGTTTCAGTGAAACGTAAGTGAGGGAGGTCCCACTCTCTCGCTTTCCCAGATGTTTAGTTCATTTCATTCCGATCTCCTTTGCATTATTGTAGCCTTTTTCTGTAGCCTGTCAACTATGTGTCTGTCTATCCCTGTTCTCTCCTCTCTGCACAGGCCATACAAACGCTTCACACCGCGTAGCTGCTGCCACTCTAATCTGGTGGTCCCTGCGCGCACGACCCACGTGGAGTTCCAGGTCTCCGGCAGCCTCTGGAACTGCTGTTCTGAGGCCAACAAGGCAGAGTTCATCTCAGCCTATGCTACCCTCCAGTCCCTCGACTTCTTGGCGCTGACGGAAACATGGATTACCACAGAAAACACTGCTACTCCTACTGCTCTTTCCTCGTCTGACCATGTGTTCTCGCATACCCCGACAGCATCTGGTCAGCGCGGCGGTGGCACAGGAATCCTCATCTCTCCCAAGTGGACATTCTCTCTTTTTCCCCTGACCCATCTGTCTATCTCCTCATTTGAATTCCATGCTGTCACAGTCACTAGCCCATTCAAGCTTAACATCCTTGTCATTTATCGCCCTCCAGGTTCCCTTGGAGAGTTCATCAATGAGCTTGATGCCTTGATAAGTTCCTTTCCTGAGGATGGCTCACCCCTGACAGTTCTGGGTGACTTTAACCTCCCTACGTCTGCCTTTGACTCATTTCTCTCTGCCTCCTTCTTTCCACTCCTTTCCTCTTTTGACCTCACCCTCTCACCGTCGCCCCCCTACTCACAAGGCAGGCAATACACTTGACCTCATCTTTACTAGATGCTGTTCTTCTACTAATCTCACTGCAACTCCCCTCCAAGTCTCCGACCACTACTTTGTATCCTTTTCTCTCTCGCTCTCCTCCAACACAACTCACTCTGCCCCTACTCAGATGGTAATGTGCCGTCGCAACCTTCGCACTCTCTCTCCCGCTACTCTCTCCTCTTCCATTCTATCATCTCTTCCCTCTGCTAAATCCTTCTCCCTCCGATCTCTTGATTCTGCCTCCTCAACCCTCCTCTCCTCCCTTTCTGCATCTTTTGACTCTCTATGTCCCCTATCCTCCCGGCCGGCTCGGTCCTCCCCTCCTGCTCCGTGGCTTGACGACTCATTGCGAGCTCACAGAAGAGGGCTCCAGGCAGCCGAGCGGAAATGAAGGAAAACTAGACTCCCTGCGGACCTGTCATCTTTTCACTCCCTCCTCTCTACATTCTCTTCCTCTGTTTCCGCTGCTAAAGCCACTTTCTACCACTCTAAATTTCAAGCCTCTGCCTCTAACCCTAGGAAGCTCTTTGCCACCTTCTCCTCCCTGCTGAATCCTCCTAATCCTCCCCCTCCCTCCTCCCTCTCTGTGGATGACTTCGTCAACCATTTTGAAAAGAAGGTTGACGACATCCGATCCTCATTTATTAAGTCAAATGACACCGCTGTTCCTGCTCACACTGCCCTACCCTATGCTTTGACTTCTTTCTCCCCTCTCTCTCCAGATGAAATCTTGCGACCTGCCCGCTTGACCCTATCCCCTCCTCTCTTCTCCAGACCATTTCCGGAGACCTTCTCCCTTACCTCACCTCGCTCATCAACTCATCCTTGACCGCTGGCCATGTCCCGTCCGTCTTCAAGAGAGCTAGAGTTGCACCTCTCCTCAAAAAACCTACACTCGATCCCTCCGATGGCAACAACTACAGACCAGTATCCCTTCTTTCTTTTCTCTCCAAAACTCTTGAGCGCGCCGTCTCTAGCCAACTCTCCTGCTATCTCTCTCAGAATGACCTTCTTGATCCAAACCAGTCAGGTTTCAAGTCATTCAACTGAGACTGCTCTTCTCTGTGTCACGGAGGCTCTCCGCACTGCTAAAGCTAACTCTCTCTCCTCTGCCCTTATCCTTCTAGACCTATCCGCTGCCTTTGATACTGTGAACCATCAGATCCTCCTCTCCACCCTCTCCGAGTTGGGCATCTCCGGCGCTGCTCACTCTTGGATTGCGTCCTACCTGACAGGTTGCTCCTACCAGGTGGCGTGGCGAAAATCTGTCTCAGCACCACATGCTCTCACCACTGGTGTCCCCCAGGGCTCAGTTCTAGGCCCTCTCCTATTCTCTCTATACACCAAGTCACTTGGCTCTGTCATATCCTCACATGGTCTCTCCTATCATTGCTACGCAGACTACACACAATTAATTTTATCTTCTGATAACCAGGTAGCGAATCGCATCTCTGCATGTCTGGCAGACATATCAGTGTGGATGTCGGATCACCACCTCAAGCTGAACCTCGGCAAGATGGAGCTGCTCTTCCTCCCGGGGAAGGACTGCCCGCTCCATGATCTCGCCATCACGGTTGACACTCCATTGTGTCCTCCTCCCAGAGTGCAAAGAACCTTGGCATGACCCTGGACAACACCCTGTCGTTCTCCGCTAACATCAAAGCGGTGACCCGATCCTGCAGGTTCATGCTCTACAACATTCGCAGAGTACGACCCTACCTTACACAGAAAGCGGCACAGGTCCTAATCCAGGCACTTGTCATCTCCCGTCTGGATTACTGCAACTCGCTGTTGGCTGGGTTCCCTGCCTGTGCCATTAAACCCCTACAACTCATCCAGAACGCTGCAGCCTGTCTGGTTTTCAACCTTCCCAAGTTCTCTCATGTCACCCCGCTCCTCCGCACACTCCACTGGCTTCCAGTTGAGGCTCGCATCTACTGGAAGACCATGGTGCTTGCCTACGGAGCTGTGAGGGGAACGGCACCTCCTTACCTTCAGGCTCTGATCAGACCCTACACCCAAACAAGGGCACTATGTTCATCCACCGCAGGCCTGCTAGCTCCCCTACCTCTACGGAAGCACAGTTCCCGCTCAGCCCAGTCAAAGCTATTCGCTGCTCTGGCACCCCAATGGTGGAACAAGCTCCCCCACGACGCCAGAACAGCGGAGTCACTGACCACCTTCCGGAGACACTTGAAACCCTACCTCTTTAAGGAATACTTGGAATAGTATAAAGTAATCCTTCTTTCCCCACCCCCCATAAAAATAAAAAATAAAAAAGTTGGTCGTCCCACTGGCTATCATAAGTTGAATGCACCAATTTGTAAGTCGCTCTGGATAAGAGCGTCTGCTAAATGACGTAAATGTAAATGAGGTGTTTAGTAAGAGGCTTGCCAAGGGCCTACCTCCTCAGAGGACATACGACCATGCCCACACGAGGGAGATTGTTTTCCTTGTTCCGGCCAGAGACACTGGCCATGAGGGAGTATATCGACGAGGCACTCATCAAGGTTCACATCCATCCCTCTACCTCATCCGCAGGTGCGGGCTTCTTCTACGTGGGGAAAAAGGACGGTGGGCAGCGGCCATGCATTGATTACCGGGTGCTCAACGACATCACGGTTAAGAACCGCTACCCACTCCCTCCTGATGACAACGGTATTCGAATCGTTGCATGGAGCCCTGGTCTTCACCAAGCTGGAGTTACGTAATGCCTACAACCTGGTGAGGATTCGGGAGGGGGACGAGTGGAAGACGGCGTTTAACACACCCAGTGGGCATTACCAGTACCAATTATGCTGTTTGGTCTAGCCAACGCGCCTGCGGTGTTCCAGGTGTTGGTCAATGACATGCTCCGGGACCTCCTCGACTACAGCGTCTTCGTGTATTTGGATGATATCCTCATATTTTTGAAGAACATGAGTTAACACCAGCAGCACGTTCGGCAGGTCCTCCAATGCCTTCTCCGTCACCAGCTCTACGTCAAGGCGGAGAAGTGTGTGTTCCACACTGAGACAGTCTCCTTCCTGGGGTTCATCGTCACCCAGAGGGACCTACGGATGGACCCAGCCAAGGTCAGCGCGGTACTGGATTGGCTCCAGCCCTCATCCCTCAAGCAACTACAACGGTTGTTAGGGTTCGCTAATTTTTATAGGCGATTCATTCACAATTTTAGCTCCCTAGTCACTCCCCTGACAGCCCTCACCCAGACGAGCGTACGCTCCTTCGCCTGGACCCCGGAAGCGGGGAACGCATTCGCTGCGCTGAAGCAGCGCTTTACATCGGCCCCAGTCCTCGGCCATCCTGATCCGTCCCTGCCATTCATTATGGAGGTGGATGCTTCAGACATTGCGGTGGGAGCAATCATGCCAGACCAGGTGGGCGTTGTTTTTCATCAGGTTCCGTTTCACCATCTCATACCGTCCGGGGTCGAAGAACAACAAGCCTGACGCGCTCTCCCGGCAGTCCGACCCCGTGGACCTGGTGGAGAGGGACGGCCCCATTGTCCCCAACTCCCTGATTGCTGCCCCAGTTTCATGGGGAATCGATAGGGTGGTCAGAGCAGCCCTACAGCGGGAGCCCGATCTGGGCGGAGGTCCATCGGGGAGGATGTACGTACCCAAGGCAGTGTGTTTGCGACTGCTTCAGTGAGCGCACGCGTCCGACCTGCGTAGGAGGTTCTGGTGGCCATCTACAGCCTTCGTGGCTGCTTGCCCGGTGTGCACGCACACAAAGAGCTCACGTCAGCCCACGGCAGGGCTTCTCCGACCTCTGCCTATCCCCAAGTGCCCCTGGTCCCATATCTCGCTGGATTTCATTTCCGCCCTAACCCCTCTGATAGATACACAGTCATCCTGGTCATTGTGGACCGGTTCTCGAAGGCTGCCCACTTCATTTCCCTTCCCAAACCCCTGTTGGCCCGGGAGACGGCTAAGTTGGTGGTGCAGCACGTTTTCCGGGATCGGGGCCCTCAGTTCGCCTCCAGGTTCTGGAAGGCGTTCGCCATCTGTCTCGGCGCCTCCGTCAGCTTGTCTTCCGGCTTCCATCCCCAGTCGAACGGGCAGACGGATCGCGTCAACCAGGATCTGGAGGGGACTGTTACAGGAGTGGTTCGCAGTTCCGGAGCGACCCACTAGGTGTCATCCTCCGACAACCTTAGGCACCTCCTCACTCACAGTCGGGACTAATCATCTTCCTATTGGTCTCACTTGTGTCTATCTGGTTCAGCTGTGTATTTATGCCATCACTTCCCTGTGTTCCCTTGCTCAGTTTCCTCTGCTAGTTTCTCTATGTCCAGCAGTACTAATCAGTGTCTGATCGCGGGACGTATGGACAGGTACTTGAGAAGTGTTCTCCCTGTTTATTTATTAGTTCAGTCATAGTTAGTATTTCGTATTTTGGCTGGCAGCCTGTTTTTTGGAGTCTTATTTGCTCCGCCTTTCTTTTTTATGTAAAGTCCGTTGTTTTGTATCCTGGCTTCGGGACCACCAGTAAAGTTCCTTGTTTCACCATCTCTGCCTACTGTCTAACCTGCACCGCACCTGGGTCACACCTCACACCAACCCTTACATAGGGTGACCATATTTTAGTTTTCAAAAAAGAGGACAGTGGGAGTGGGAGGCAGACGGACACCCGCAGTGGTTCACAACCATGCAACTATGTTATTGAACTTTAATACATAAAGTAATACATCCTTTCCATTCAACTGTTGGCCCTCAACAATAGAATAACAAAACAAAAAAAAAGAGTTTATCTTTTAACACCTTTTACATGACACTGTTTCTTTTCATGGCCATAGGCTAAAATAAAAAAATAAAAAAAAGTTGTCATAAAAAAATCCATTATTTAAATGTCAGTCCTCCAAATGCTCTCTGATATACTTTCCCGAAGATCAAATCTTTCCCAACAGTCCTTGATTACCAATCAAGTAGGCATGAAAGTCTTTGCAAGACATGTTTTTAAAGTTGTATTGTGTACACAGAATCCCCTTCAGTGCCTTTGTCCACTGGCTTTGCATCAGTGAAAAAACTCTCTCTACATTTGCATTGTGAGAAGGAATAGCAAAGAAAATCTATGCTTTTGGACCGTTCAAAATATTTGGTCCACTTCTTGTGTGCTTGCAGATTACTGAACTCTCCATCACGGTTACACCTTTCTGTGAATTTCTTCAGGTTGGTGACCTGATCAAAGCACTTTGCATCATCAATTGGCACCCCCCTTTTCTCCCAGGTGTTTGATACAGGCTTCTATGTCATTCCAGTCAGGTGTCTCACTCAGATCCATCCACATGAAAGAGGAGAACTCCTCCATTTCTCCAGATACTCCAGGCATGAACTGTACAGACCCTGTACTTGAGCACTGAAATGGTCCATCCTTGTGCTTTTGTGCCAATAGTCCCTTAACTTTAAGGGACATGAAGTTATTGGTCTTGCGTTCAAGAAGCATGGTGTGGACTTTGTTCAAAAGGTTCTTCACTTCCACAATTGAATTGCTCTCCCTTTCCATCTCCTGAATGTGTGAATGAAACACACACATGAGTGAGTGCATGTGCCAGAGGTAAATTTTCACTGAACTCATCTTCAAAAAAACGTATTGATCAAGGAGGGTGTTTTTTCCTGTGACAAAAATAATGCTTTCAAGGCTGGAAACATCTGTAGCAGCCTCTCAATACCTGGGAATAATGACAGCCATCGCGTCTTGCTGTGAGAAAGGAGACTTCTGTATTCAACATCAACAAATTCACAGTACTCCTTCAGATTCTCTGTGCGCAAAATGAAGATGTGAAAGTATTGACATATTTTGAATATCGACATCTAGTGTGTCTGTCCCGTAATGAACACAATTGTTCAAGACGTGTGCTGGGCAGCCCACACCGATTAAAGACTTGTTCTGCAATGACTTCTTTAAGTTTGCGAAAACATTCTTTCCTTTTTACATCACGCCGGATTCCCCCTGAACATTGTATTGCAGTTGCCACCTGTAAATGCAACACATTTAGAAAAAATCCCATTATTTTCCAGTGTTTCTTTGATGTATTGCGCGATCGTATCAGCTGTCTCATTTGGGGTGTTTTTAACTTCGACTAATTTACTTTGCACGCCACCGATCTTCCAATCAAAATACTGAATAAGCAGAGGGAATATTTCCACAGCACCGTGATTGCTCCCATCAGCAGAAACACCACAGTAGGGCTCTTCTAGTGCTTTCAGAGCTGTGTCGACAGAACGTGGTGCTAATCACAGCGTTAACAACTGCTTCGGTCTTAGTACGAGCGCTTGAACATTTTTGCACAGTCTCGGAATCAGGGAAAGCCATTTTTAACAAGGCAGACGTGCAGTCCATTGATCTGTAGCTATTGTGACGCTTCATTGTGATGCTTCCCTCCGCAGAAGTAACAGCATCTTCTGTTTTACCTGCTCTCACAAAATGGTCCGTTAATTTACCTGACGAACTCTCTCCTTTAGCTGCAATTTTGTGTTTTGCGGAGCTTACGTGGGCTTCTAGGTCGCTAGCACCTTTATTTGGCACTGACACGTACGTGCCAGCTTTGCAGGTCACGCATTCTGCTTCACACGGATCCCGACCAAGACGGAAACACAGGAATTTTCTTTATAAATCGTCTGTGAATTTACATTTGCGTTTGGGCATTTTTACGCTGTTCTGGAGCCATGTGCCACTGTTGACAAGCAAGCTGCTGCTCTGTCTCCTGGCTGTTGCCAAGGTGAGGGTAATGATTGAGATGCAGTCTGACCAATGTTTGCGTAGGCCTACATGACCGACCAATGGTGGCGTGTGAGAAGGCGGGACCTAAAGAGAAAGGTCAAAGCAATGCAAAACCTCAACAACGCACACAATGAATGGCGACTGTAGAAAGTAAAAGCCGACTCCCGGACATTTGGGGCGATTTAGAAATCCCAGCCGGACGCATTTTTTTTGGTCCAAAAAGAGGACATGTCTGGGAAAAAGAGGACGTATGGTCACCCTACCTTACATATCTGTTCATGCTTCTCACTTTTTTGTATTGTTTATTTAATTAAACATATGTTTCCCATGCCAATAAAGCCCCTTTGAATTGAACATTGAGAGAGAGATTGATGGATGGATAGATAAGGAGAGAGAGAGAGAATTCGAATAGGTTATGTTGAGTAGAATTGTGAGCTGCAGAGAGGAGGGGGGCTTATGCAAGAAAAGTTGTGTAAACAAAGTGATTAAGGAAAGATCAAGTCCTTTTTTATGTCAGTTAACACCCTTTTCCATATCAACCCGCTCTCCACTTTGCAATCTGAAAATGGTCTTCTTGCATCTGTTTGTTTAGAGTGGACCTCTCAGAGGAGGACATTGTAAATGAATACTGCTTGTTTCGCAGAATAGATTTTCTGTTAGATACGGACTACAGCATTTAAACCAGCCACTTCCCTGCCCCAACAATTCCCTTATTGCTCCTATTAATAAATGTATTTCTCCCCTGAAATGCGTAGCCTACAACAAAGCTATTTTCTATCCTCAATTGTGTGTGTGTGGGGGGGGTGATTGACACTTTGGGCATTGTTATTTGTCAGCTTTGCAGAGTCGCAGTAAAGCACAATACATTTGTTTTCTGTTGTATTTGTTGTGTTCGCAGGGCTCACAGCGAGATCCCCCCCACCAACAAACAGCTTGATTTTGATAGGCTTCTTGCCTCTCTGGGGGTTGTCCTCAAATGTCAGACTTGTCAAAGTTGTTTAGTCTTTATGATCATCTTTGTGCCCAAAACATGTCACTCTCTTCTCCCCCTTTCAAAAACATGTTGACAGAAACAAACATTGCCTTTTTCATTTGATTTAAATATGATACTTGTTTTTTTTGTTTTTTTTTGGGGGGGGGGGGCAATAATTGCAAGAAGAGATACAGTGAGGGAAAAAGGTATTTGATCCCCTGCTGATTTTGTACGTTTGCCCACTGACAAAGACATGATCAGTCTATAATTTTAATGGTAGGTTTATTTGAACAGTGAGAGACAGAAGAACAACAACAAAAATTCTGAAAAACGCATGTCAAAAATTTTATAAATGGATTTGCATTTTAATGAGGGAAATTAGTATTTGACCCCTCTGCAAAACATGATTTAGTACTTGGTGGCAAACCCTTGTTGGCAATCACAGAGGTCAGACGTTTCTTGTAGTTGGCCACCAGGTTTGCACACATCTCAGGAGGGATTTTGTCCCACTCCTCTTTGCAGATCTTCTCCAAGTCATTAAGGTTTAGAGGCTGACATTTGGCAATTCGAACCTTCAGCTCCCTCCACAGATGTTCTATGGGATTAAGGTCTGGAGATTGGCTAGGCCCTGGCTGAGGGAAGGAGGTTCTCACCCAAGATTTGACGTTACATGGCCCCGTCCATCGTCCCTTTGATGCAGTGAAGTTGTCCTGTCCCCTTAGCAGAAAAACACCCCCAAAGCATAATATTTCCACTTCCATGTTTGACGGTGGGGATGGTGTTCTTGGGGTCATAGGCAGCATTCCTCCTCCTCCAAACACGGCGAGTTGAGTTGATGCCAAAGAGCTCAATTTTGGTCTCATCTGACCACAACACTTTCACCCAGTTCTCCTCTGAATCATTCAGATGTTCATTGGCAAACTTCAGACGGGCCTGTATATGTGCTTTCTTGAGCAGGGGGACCTTGCGGGCGCTGCAGGATTTCAGTCCTTCACGGCGTAGTGTGTTACCAATTGTTTTCTTGGTGACTATGGTCCCAGCTGCCTTGAGATCATTGACAAGATCCTCCCGTGTAGTTCTGGGCTGATTCCTCACCGTTCTCATGATCATTGCAACTCCACGAGGTGAGATCTTGCATGGAGCCCCAGGCCGAGGGAGATTGACAGTTATTTTCTGTTTCTTCCATTTGCGAATAATCGCACCAACTATTGTCACCTTCTCACCAAGCTGCTTGGCGATGGTCTTGTAGCCCACTCCAGCCTTTTGTAGGTCTACAATCTTGTCCCTGACATCCTTGGAGAGCTCTTTGGTCTTGGCCATGGTGGAGAGTTTGGAATCTGATTGATTGATTGCTTCTGTGGACAGGTGTCTTTTATACAGGTAACAAACTGAGATTAGGAGCACTCCCTTTAAGAGTGTGCTCCTAATCTCAGCTTGTTACCTGTATAAAAAGACACCTGGGAGCCAGAAATCTTTCTGATTGAGAGGGGTTCAAATACTTATTTCCCTCATTAAAATGCAAATCAATTTATAACATTTTTGACATGGGTTTTTCTGGATTTTTTGTTGTTATTCTGTCTCTCACTGTTCAAATAAACCTACCATTAAAATTATAGACTGATCATTTCTTTGTCAGTGGGCAAACGTACAAAATCAGCAGGGGATCAAATACTTTCAAATAGTAACACCAACATTAATTCATTCCGATTACAGTAACATTCACTTTTTTGTTTGAATAGTATAATCCAGTACATTGATATCCAGCTGATTTATGTGTAGTCAGGATGGCCGAGCGGTCTAAGGCGTTGCGTTCAGGTCACAGTCTCCCCTGGAGGTGTGGGTTTGAATCCCACTTCTGACAGTTGTTTAGCGCCTCTCACAGAGGAGTCATGCTGCTTTGTAGTAATAATAAGATCACGTTATTGTACTGTGTGTCATTACACAGTTCTTGCTTTGATACCGTATTTATATTACAGTAGGCATACTGTAATATTAAAAACATAATTTTACTTGTCACCGAGCTGCCTGTAAATTACTGTCAAATTCATGGTCATCCATTTAGTGTATACTGTATACAGGTACAGTGGCTTCAGAAAGTATTCACACCCCTTGACTTTTTCCACATTTTATTGTGTTACAGTCTTCATTTAAAATTGATTAAATTGAGATTTGTGTCTGTGGCCTACACACAATACCCCATAAAGTGTCAAAGTGGAATTCTGTTTTTAGAAATGTTTACAAAAATTAATTAAAAATTAAAAGCTGAAATGTATTGAGTCAATAAGTATTCAACCCCTTTGTTATGGCAAGCCTAAATAAGTGCAGGAGTAAACATTTAATTAACAAGTCACCTAATAAGTTGCATGGACTCAAATAATAGTGTTTAACATGATTTTTGAATAACAACCTCATCTCTGTACCCCACACATACAATTATCTGTAAGGTCCCTCAATCGAGCAGTGCATTTCAAACACAGATTCAACCACAAAGACCAGGGAGGTTTTCCAATGTCTCGCAAAGAAGGGCATCTATTGGTAGATGGGTAAAAAATAAAAAAGCAGACATTGAATATCCCTTTGCGCATGGTGAAGTTATTAATTACACTTTGGATGGTGTATCAATACACCCAGTCACTATAAAGATACAGGCGTCCTTCTTAACTCAGTTGCCGGAGAGGAAGGAAACCTCTCAGGGATTTCACCATGAGGCCAATGGTGACATTAAAACAATTACAGAGTTTAATGGCTGTGATAGGAGAAAACTGAGGGTTGATCAACAACATTGTAGTTACTCCACAATACTAACTTAAACGACAGAGTGAAAAGAAGGAAGCCTGTACAGAATACAAATATTCCAAAACATGCATCCTGTTTGCAATAAGGCACTAAAGTAAAACTGCAAAACATTTGGCTAAGTAATTAACTTTATGTCCTGAATACAAAGTGTTATGTTTGGGGCAAAACCAACACAACCCATCACTGAGTACCAGTGATGTGTATTCATGGATGCCAAGTGAAATCAGGCTTCCCCAGAACATTTACCAATCAAAAAATACAAAACATAGAAAATCATCTTTAGTCTCTTTGTGGTTCATAATTTTCCTTCAAATCGCAAGAAGCTGAATGTGTCTCACTGGAGAAAGCATCCGGGTGAGCAAAACAGCGCCCCTCTGTCTCTGTATATGTAGTCTATCTGATGTTGTCTGGTCAAAAGAGAATTACATTGTTGCAGCACGTAGCATTGAATGTAAGGGAAGCCAGCGAGCTTTTGGCCTCCCTTGATAAAAAAATGTATAAAATAATAGCCAATCAGCATTGAGCTAAACTGAGTGAGCTGAAATGTGAATGATCCTGGTGCACCAATAAAAAGTGTCAAGGGAAGCCAGTTTGGATTTGGCTTCCTTCCAATCACATCACATTGAGAGCAATACGTCATTGACAGAAACAACATTAATTGTTTCATCTCGTTGTGTTGTTGTCCTCCAGTGGTTAGCTAGCTAGCTAGCTAGTTAAAAATGGCCCTTTCCAAAATTAGCCATGGATGGAGATAGGGATTTGGACTTGTGGTTTGACTTAATTCTCCGTACTGGCCAATGATTATATCGGCGATTCTGATCCAACCATAAATGTATACATTGTGGCCGTGGCCTGAGCGAATGGAAGTTCAATATGAACCATGGACAGCCACATCATATTCAACTGGCTTACCTGGTTAAATAAAGGTGAAAAAATAATAAAATATCATTTTTAGCTTACATTGACTGGACTAAATTGTTTTTGGTATCTTTTAGTTGTCACTGTATTAGACTAAACATAGGTGATTTGATGAAATATTAAAGTTGAAATGGTGCTGGAATAGTGGAGGCAGCTCCTGTTTTCTTTGTGACTTGCGGTAACTCTCTATGGTTCTAAATCAATAGTTGTTTAGTAGTCCGAAAATGTCGGAAATATTAACTTCCTTGACCATGCTATAGGTCATGTTACTGTTTGTAACTATTCCAGTGGGTCAGAAGTTTACATACACTAAGTTGACTGTGCCTATAAACAGCTTGGAAAATTTCAGAAAATGATGTCATTGCTTTAGAAGCTTCTGATAGGCTAACTGACATCATTTGAGTCAATTGGAGGTGTCCCTGTGGATGTATTTCAAGGCCTACCTTCAAACTCAGTGCCTCTTTGCTTGACATTATGGGAAAATCTAAAGAAATCAGCCAAGACCTCAGAAAGAAAATTGTAGACCTCCACAAGTCTGGTTCATCCTTGGGAGCAATTTCCAAACGCCTGAAGGTACCACGTTAATCTGTACAAACAATAGTACGCAAGTATAAACACCATGGGACCAAGCAGCCGTCATACCGCTTAGGAAGGAGACGCGTTCTGTCTCCTACAGATGAACGTACTTTGGTGCGAAAAGTGCAAATCAATCCCAGAACAACAGCAAAGGACCTTGTGAAGATGCTGGAGGAAACAGTTACAAAAGTATCTATATCCACAGTAAAACGAGTCCTATATCGACATAACCTGAAAGGCCGCTCAGCAAGGATGAAGCCACTGCTCCAAAACCGCCATAAAAAAGCCAGACTACGGTTTGCAACTGCACATGGGGACAAAGCTCTTACTTTTTGGAGAAATGTCCTCTGGTCTGATGAACCAAAAATAGAACTGTTTGGCCATAATGACCATCGTTATGTTTGGAGGAAAAGGGGGGTTGCTTGCAAGCCGAAGAACACCATCCCAACCGTGAAGCACATGGGGTGGCAGCATCATGCTGTGGGGGTGCTTTGCTGCAGGAGGGTCTTGTGCACTTCACAAAATAGATGGCATCATGATTATGTGGATATATTGAAGCAACCTCTCAAGACATCAGTCAGGAAGTTAAAGCTTGGTCGCAAAGGGGTCTTCCAAATGGACAATGACCCCAAGCATACTTCCAAAGTTGTGGCAAAATGGCTTAAGGACAACAAAGTCAAGGTATTGGAGTGGCCATCACAAAGCCCTGACCTCAATCCTATAGAAAATGTGTGGGCAGAACTGAAAAAGCGTGTGCGAGCAAGGAGGCCTACAAACCTGACTCAGTTACACCAGCTCTGTCAGGAGGAATTGGCCAAAATTCACCCAACTTATTGTGGGAAGCCTGTGGAAGGCTACCCGAAACGTTTGACCCAAGTTAAACAATGTAAAGGCAATGCTACCAAATACTAATTGAGTGTATGTAAATTTCTGACCCACTGGGAGTGTGATGAAATAAATAAAAGCTTAAATAAATCATTCTCTCTACTATTATTCTGACATTTCACATTCTTAAAATAAAGTGGTGATCCTAACTGACCTAAAACAGGGAATTTTTACTAGGATTAAATGTCAGGAATTGTGAAAAACTGAGTTTAAATGTATTTGGCTAAGGTGTATGTAAACTTCCGACTTCAACTGTATATATCATGGTGTCAAGGCATATGACCTAACAGGTTATAGAGCAAACAACGCAATTAATACATAGGTTGTAATATGGATTTTTTCCCCTGGCTTCCCCAGTGATTTTACCCATGCACCACTACTGCTGAGTACCACTCTTTGTTTTCAAGCATGGTGGTGTCTACATCATGTTATGGGTATGCTTATCATCGGCAAGGACTATGGAGTTTTTTTAGGATAAAAAAAAAAATGGCACAGGCAAAATCCTAGAGGAAAACCTGTTTCAGTCTAAATTTCCAACAGACACTGGGAGACACGTTCACCTTTCAGCAGGACAATAACCTAAAACACAAGGCCAAATCTACACTGGCGTTGCTTACCAAGATTACATTAAATGTTCCTGAGTGGCCTAGTTACAGTTTTGACTTAAAATCGGTGTCACGTTCGTTGAAGGACGGGTCAGACCAAGGCGCAGTGTGAAATGCATACATGTTTATTATCACCGATAAACACACGAACAAAACAACATAACATGAAGTCCTAAGGCTAAACACAACACAAGCCAAGCCTCCACACGGAACAAGATCCCACCACTAATGAGTGCCAACAGGCTACTAAAGTATGATCCCCAATCAGAGAAAACGAGCGACAGCTGCCTCTGATTGGGAATCACACCCGGCCAAACATAGAAATACACAACCTAGAAAGAGAACATATAAAATACAACGTAGAACCCCACACCCTGACTCAACATACTAGAGTCCCACACGTCAGGGTGTGACAATCGGCTTGAACATTTATGGCAAGACTTGAAAATGGCTGTCTAGCAATAATCAACAACCAACTTGACAGAGCTGGAATAATTTTTTTAAATAAATAATGTGCAAATATTGTACAATCCAGGTGTGCAAAGCTCTTAGAGACTAACATATATTGACTCAGGGGTGTGAATACTTATGTAAATGAGATATCTCTTTATTTAATTTGTAATACATTTGCGAGAATTTCTAAAAGTGTTTTCACTTTGTCATTATGGGGTATTGTGTGTAGATGGGTGAGATTTTTATTTTTTTTTCATCCATTTTGAAATCAGGCTGTAACACAACAACATGTGGAATACGTCAAGGGGTATGAATACTTTCTGAAGGCAGTGTAGGTCCCAAGTGGAAAATCACCATGTGGGTCTGTCATACACATACGGCTACCATTTGGGTCAATACAGTATGTGTGAAGACAGAAGCTCAAGAACAGAAAGACCTTGACCAAGGTCAAGTCCAACAACCCACCCACAGAGTTTTGCTGAACATAACCGTTCCTCCAATCTTTGCAATTCATCAGCTATTTGACCCCATAATCATGAAAATGTTTCATAGGTGTTCCGCATCAAGAGTGCAAGTCCCAGATGATTAATACAGCTAAAGTCAGAGTCACTCTCCAAGCCCAGCATCCATTACGTCGCTAAGCATTTCTCTCTAACAGCCCACATAATGTGCTTATTCAGTACCCTACAGTACACTTGCCTTCGTGAAAACAGGAAAAGCTAATGATTTTAATGTAATGCATGGGTGAAAGCGGTCAGAGTGCTTTTCACACTTTCACAACCACTGTGTTGTTTGGCAAATGTTCAAGAACACGAAACAGCTAAATAATTAACAAATCACATAAAAGACAGACAGAGAGAGAGAGGAGACAGAGAAAGAGAGAGAGAGAGACAGAGAGAGAGAGGAGACAGAGAGAGAGAGAGAGGGGGCGAGAGAGCGAGAGAGGAGCCAGAGAGAGGAGAGAGAGAGAGAGGGAGAGACAAGAGACAGAGAGAGAGGGGGCAAGAGTGATAGAAAAATCTCAACACTTAGCTGTTTGCCTTGTAAGCACTTATCCCTGTAGGTGGGGGGTGAGGGAGGGAGTGGAGAGAGGAGGGAGATCATGCTGGCAGAGTTATGGTAATGTCCTGGTCCGGGTTTCTCTGGTCTGACTTTTTAAAGCATTTCACATTCAGCCCTGGTATGTTAATAGGCACAGTGGGATTTGGGTTTGATTAAATGTCAATGCCATCAGGAAAAACACACTCAGCTCACAGTATAACTGAGCAGACTGCGTTGGGCTGATGCCGGCTTCTTGGGTCCTTGGCCCTGTGCGTAGGACATTGGATGTGTGTGTGTGTCACATGGTGGTGGTGTGGAGATGCTCCCTGAGGATCCCACCGTTGTGATTTACTCCATAACAGTTCAACTGAGAATGGTTGGAGGGCCTCTGCGTCCTTCACTAGAAGGGGTAGCTGTGAAAGCAGAGACTGCAGAGAGAGGTTTCTGTATAACCGAATGACTGACTGTTCAATGATGAATCCCCATTAGCTTTTGCCGAAGCAGCAGCTATTCCTCCTGGGGGGGGGGCCACACAAAAAAACATAAAACACGACAAGTAAGAAAACACTGATACACTGATAGACAAGAACAGTCACACAAATGTAAAATACAACGATATACAAACAATACAACTAAAGAATAATGTGTGTGTAGATTGTGTGTGTTAGAGTGTGATAGAGTGTTTGTGTGTGGGTGTCACTTCCCAGTCCCTGTTGTGCCCTGAGATGGTGTTTTTATCCATGCTACAACACAGTGTGTCAGCTCTGAGGTGTTTTCCATAGCCACAATAATACAGGAAGTCTGTAGAGAATACCTTTCGCATACAGCATGGAGTGAAATCTGATATGCTTGTAAGCATGATTATTATGGGGGTTGAAAAAAAAAAACAACCCATTATTGCCTCAGCTATGTACAGTCTGATACAGGTGATCAAATCAATCAAACAATTATTCGTCACATGCTTTGTAAACAACAAACTAACAGTGAAATGCTTACTTACGGGCCCTTCCCAACAAATTAAAAAGAAAGAAAATAGAGAAATAATAGAAAAGTAAAACACGTAATAATAAAAGTAATAATAAATCCACAATGAGTAATGATAACTTGGCTATATACACAGGGTACCAGTACCGAGTCGATGTGCAGGGGTACGAGGTAATGGAGGTAGATACAGTGGCTTTAGAAAGTATTCAAACCCCTTTGCTTTTTCCACATTTTGTTACAGACGGAATTTAAAATGAATTAAATTGAGATTCTGTGTCGCTGATCTACACCCAATAATGTTAATGGGGAATTTTGTTAGTATAATTATTTTATTTATTAATAAAAAAATGAAAAGCTGAAATGTCTTGAGTCAATAAGTATTCAACCCCTTTGTTATGGCAAGCTTAAATAAATTAGAGGTCCTGGATGGCAGGGAGCCTCTGTAGCGCATTGCGGTCAGATGCCAAGCAGTTGCCATACCAAGCGGTGATGCCGCCAGATCAAGATGCTCTCGATGGTGCAGCTGTAGAACCTTTTGAGGATCTGAGGGCCCATGCCAAATCTTCTCAGCCTCCTGATGGGGAAGAGACGTTGTCGTGCCCTCTTCACGACTGTGTTGGTGTGATGTGAACACGGAGGAACTTGAAGCTCTCGACCTGCTCCACTACAGCCCTGCCGATGTGAATGGGGGCATGCTCGGCCCTCCATTTCTTGTAGTCCACGATCAGCTCCTTTGTCTTGCTGACATTGAGGGTGAGGTTGTTGTTCTGGCACCACACTGCCAGGTCACTGACCACCTCCCTATAGGCTGTCTCATCGTTGTCGGTGATCAGGCCTACCATTGCTGTGTCGTCAGCAAACTTAATGATAGTGTTGGAGTTGTACGTGGCCACGCAGTCGTGGGTGAACAGGGAGTACAGGAGCAGACTAAGCACACACTGCTGAGGGGCCCCTGTGTTGAGGGTCAGCGTGACGGATGTGTTGTTGCGTACCCTCACTACATGGGGGCGGCTCGTCAGGAAAGTCCAGGATCCAGTTGCAGAGGGAGGTGTTCAGTCCCATGGTCCTTAGCTTAGTGATGAGCTTGGAGGGCACCATGGTGTTTAACGCTTTGCTGCAGTCGATGAACAGCGTTCTCACATAGGTGTTCCTCTTGTCCAGACGGGAGAGAGCATTGTGGAGTGCAATAGAGATTGCGTCATCTGTGGATCTGTTAGGGCGGTATGCAAATTGGAGTGGGTCCAGGGTGTCTGGGATGATGGTGTTGATGTGAGCCCTGACCAGCCTTCCAAAGCATTTCATGGCCACACATGCCAGTGCTACCGGCCGATAATCATTTAGACAGATGATGAAGCTAGGGTTAGGGTTAGGGTTGTGGTTTAGGGTAAGGAAGGATTGAGCCAGGGACATGAGTGTGAAGAAAATGATGAGAGTTCTAATTTCCACCAGACCTCAAAGTTCCTTACATTGTAAGAGAAGTCACCTCATCCACTACTAATGTGAATCATGTGTTTATGCAGCTGCTGCAGCTAGTGTTGTACCCAGTGGAACGGCTTCGCCTCCCGGAAGACATCAGTCCCAAGACACCTGACCACACATTGACCAGCCCGGAGGATAGGGTGAAGAGTTCAGGGGATGGTTCCAGATGATTACACCCAGGTTCAGTGATCTGGATCAAGGTTCATTTTGTGAATGAATTCCCCTCAGCTCCCCTGGGACCAGAATGCCTGTTCGGTCGCTGTGGCTCCTCTCTTGTTCAGAAAGAGGATGGGAGTGTGCAGAGCTGTCAAGGGTGGCTATTTGAATATTTTTTTTGTTACTACATGATTCCATATGTGTTATTTCATAGTTTTGATGTCTTCACTATTATTCTACAATGTAGAAAATAGTAAAAATAAAGAAAAACCCTTGAATGAGTCGGTGTTCTGAAATTTTTGACCGGTAGTGTATTCAGAAAATGTGATGATGAAAATTGTGTTTTTTTTATTATTAAAAGAAACCGGGAGAGGAAGCCGAAGGCTGTGGCTGAAATGACACCCTACTTCCTGTCCTCTATTTATTTATTTATTTATTTATTTATTTAACCTTTCTTTAACTAGGCAAGTCAGTTAAGAACAAATTCTTATTTACAATGACGGCCTACACCTCTATATAGTGAGACTCTGGTCAAAGGTAGTAGGGTGTTATGACAGATATGTCTCTACAGCAGGATGTAGTGGTGTTGTTACTCTGCATTTCAAATTCTTAAGAGACTAATCCATTGGGGGGACGACTGCTTTATGTATATTTTTAAAAAAGACAGTAAAAAATATAAATAATGTTTTGACGTGTCTGTCCTGTATCTAAGAGGAAATGTTTTTATTGTTTTTGACACATATTTAACTCCTTTTATTTGGGTAGGCACAAAACTACCTCCATACTTCCGTTGTTTAAACCGGTACCAGTTATCTTCAGATGACTTGTGGGGGTCATAGAGCAAAACGGAGAACACCATCGTGTTCGTGAGAATCTCAGAATCTCAGTTTGTAGCCCCAAACAGTTCGGACTCTACAAACAGAAGTTGTCACGTCGAAGGTACCGACTTCAGACATATCGTGTGGATTGAGACACAGCCCATGTAAAGAAATCTGATATCTCTAGCTTAAACTGACAGATTTTAATGGGGATTTTTGTATTATGTTACTTAGATTAGCGCACCGGTGCGTCAATAGACTCAGGGGGTATAAATGATTAACAATTCACATATTCTCATTGCCCTGCCTTTTGCTGCTTGAGGAGAATGAGGCGAACGCATCCTGTGATTGACAACAATGCCCTCTAGATGGCGACATTGTTTTGCGTGTCTCAGAGGGAGTGCAGTAGTGCACAACTGAGGGAATGCAAGTGACTGGTTGTGAACGTAGACTTCCTTGTCTTGGTTGCAACAGCACATTGTCGTGACCCCATCTATGCTGATATACTGTTTAATTAAAATGGTGGATATGGAAAGATACAGTATACGGGCAGTTGAATCTAGGCTACACTTCAAATCTAAGTGTTGGGTCCTTGGCCTGGGGCTGTTTTTCATGGTTTGGGCTTGGCCCCTTAGTTCCAGTGAAGGGAAATCTTAATGCAACAGCATACAATAACATTCGAGACGATTCTGTGCTTCCAACTTTGTGGGGAAGGCCCTTTCCGGTTTCAGCATGACAATGCCCCCGTGCACAAAAAGAGCTCCATACAGAAATGGTTTGTCAAGATCGGTGTGGAAGAACTTGACTGGCCTGCACAGAGCCCTGACCTCAACCCAATCGAACACCTTTGGGATGAATTGGAACGCCGACTGCGAGCCAGGCCTAATCGCCCAACATCAGTGCCCGACCTCATTAATGATGTTGTGGCTGAATGGAAGCAAGTCCCTGCAGCAATGTTACAACTCTAGTGGAAAGCCTTCCCAGAAGAGTGGAGGTTGTTATAGCAGCAAAGGGTGGACCAACTCCATATTAATGCCCATGATTTTGGAATGAGATGTTCGACGAGCTAGCCCTATTTGGTAAAAGACCAAGCCCATATTATGGCAAGAACAGCTCAAATAAGCAAAGAGAAACGACAGTCCATCATTACTTTAAGACATGAAGGTCTGCAGCACCTGAATCCACTAGGGCAGGACTCAGTGGGGGACCAGGATAGTCAGGGAAGGTGACAGGGAGGAGGACGGGCTGGGTGGACAGAGAGGAGCCTACCTGGGAAGGTGCAGGAGCGCTCCTTGGCCTGTCGCTTCCTCGCCTGGTTCTCCTTCTGGGTCAGGTGTTCCAGGGGTGGTCCGACTCCCCGCAGTAGGAGCAGAGACCCTGTTGACGGCGGCGTTGCTGTTCCGCAGGGGCAAGGTGCATCGTACCCACCTCCATGGGCTCAGTCTCGCTGGAGGTTCCTGGGAGAGACCCGAACCCCCAGGATGGGCGACGACGGGCACGCAGGAGATTATCCAGGCGGATGGCCATGGCGATGAGCTGGTCCAGCGTGAGGTCCTCATCACGACAGGCTAGCTTGGTCTGGACGTCCGTCTGTAGCCCGCTGCGGAAAACCGTCAACAGGGCCTGGTCGTTCTAGCCAATGGACACAGCCACCGTCCAGAAATCCAGAGCGTACTCCGACGCTGTCCTGGACCCCTGGCATAGATGGAGGAGAAGCTCACCTCCCTCTCGGCCCTCTGTTGGGTGGTTGAAGACGGCACGGGAGAGTTGGGTGAAGCGCTCATAGGACTACACTTCTGGACCATCCCTCTCCCAGATGGCATGCGCCCACTCCAGAGCCCGGCCTGTCAGCACCGAGATCACCAAGGCCACCTTGTCCCTCTCGGAGGCCGTCCCGGCATGACGGACAAGGTGGTGGTCACACTGCAGGAGAAACCCATCTTCAGCGAGCTGGGGTGCCGTCAAACCGCTCCGGGAGGGGCAGGTGGACGTTGCTGATCGGACCGGGTGATGTAGATGGTGGTGGGGTGGCTGGAACGACCACGGGTAGTTGGGAAGGTGGTGGTGTAGCCTGCAGCTGGCGTACGGCCCCGGAGCACTTCGTCCATCGTGGTCCCGAGGCGCTCCAGGCACGAGGCGCTCCAGGCACGAGTCGTGGCGGCGGCGCTTCGCTCCTACAGCGGAGAGGTCGGGATGTCCTGCTGCTTCCTGTTTTCTTGGGTCTGTCTTTCTGTCACAGGTGTAGAGAGGAGTAGGCAGGAGGCAGTCGCAGGTTTAGAACTGCTGAATTTATTTAAGCACCATAGATCAAAGCGGGACGAAATCCAAACAATGTTGTGCTCAAAATATATCTTCATAAACAAAAAGGCACATGGTGAACCCAAAGTGCAAAATATAAAGTTCTTAGGAAATAGCAGGCGAGATTCCTCTCAGGAAAACAAGTAACATTTACAAAGACCGACAAAGACAAATGGCAGAGGGAGTATATATGCAGTGATTGAGTGGGGATTGGAACCAGGTGTGTGTAATGATGACAAGACAGGTCTGGGGTTGATGAGTGAAGGGCGTTTGCCAACAGCAGGTTCGGCAGCAGCTAGAAGGCCGGCGACGCCGAACGCCTGAGCTGGACAGGAGGAGGAGCCAAAGCGAAGGCTGGTGTGACAGTCTACTGTTATACCTCACTGATAAACGTGTCTCTCGCTCTGCAACATATCACCTCCTCTCTCTCCACTATCTGGCGTACCTGAAACACCATGGATAAGCAGCTGCAACATGTGATAGCTGACACTGTATGTATCCTGTCCTTCACTGAGCAGAGTGATCTCTAGAGCTGATCTGAACTGAAGGGAGCTGTTCTGTTCTGTTCTCTTCTGTTCTGGACGTCATGTTCCCTCTTTGTAGGGAGGAATGAGCAGGCTCCTGCACATGGGAACTCTTTCTAGACCACCCTGTTAAATTGTGTTAAAGAGCATTTTTAAACTCTCTAAATGGTTAAACTAGTGACACATTTTCTGTATGTGATTATTGTAAACTATGTGAGTTTACTTCATTTACTATTATCCTAAATTAAAATATTGAATTATTTTGCCATATTTCATGAATGTATATTACGCTACTTTCCTTGACGTGGACATTCTGTTACTACACTACAAAAGCTGACGCTTTGACCACATCCAATTGGGGGGAATTACCCATCTTTTGACATCAGATTGGTGCATATGCAGTTTCTAAGGTGCTTGTTTAAAAAAATACTAATCATATGATTACTATTGTCCCACAGGGCAACAACTGGTTGAATCAACGTTGTTTCCACGTCATTTCAACCCCAAAAAGCTATGTGATAATGTTGAATCAACTAATTGGATTTGAAAAAATCAAATATTTTGTTTTACCCAACTTTTAACCTAAATCCAACAACATTGTTGAACTGACGTCTGTGTGGCACATGTATGTGTAGGTAGTACATTTTATGTTAAGTTTTCAATATATCACAAACAGTTTCTCTATATTGATTACTGATTCGGACACTTCAAAACTGTGTTTTGACATTACCCACTCGGCACACACTGGTTGAATCAACGTGGTTTCCACATAATTTCAATGAAATTACATTGAACCAATGTGGAATAGACATTGAATTGACGTCTGTGCCCAGTGGGTAGGCTATTTATCAAAAGTTATTGTCAACAGGAAGCAGCAAAAGCATCATTTTCAACTTATGCTTTAGGAATAAAAATTGAACTTTCAGCATACATTTCCAAAATTATTCTAATTAATCAGATAAAAACTGCTGAATGAGTCCAACAACGTGCTGCGATAGATTTTTTTGAAATATATCACATAAAAACCGTGAAAACAAGTTTGATCTGTCTACTCTTTGATAAGTGGCTCAACCGCAATATGATATCTCTCTTTATGATGCAACAATACTCAAGAGGTCTTTGTAAAACTACTCTGCAGGCACAGCAGTAAATGTAATAGGTCAAATGACGATCATTATTTATTTATTCGGAATTGAGGTTGATCTTAGCGCATGTCAGGGTGGATCTCTGGATGTGTGAATTGCAGTAAAGAGGAGTGACGACCGTTCTGCTCAGACTGAGTGTTCCGTATCCCAGCAGGCATCAGTAGCCTCTTCTCACTGGGCGATGGACCGGGGATTAGGGCCCTAACGCCAGGACCCCTAGGCTGTGATCTGTCTCACCACTCCAACTATAGTGCACTCCACTTTTCCTTCTGAGACTTGTGGTGCTCCATGCCAGTCCGTCCGCGCTGAAGTTCGAGCTCAGATAGAATATTCTAGCACTGCATAACTTGCTGAGAGCATACTAAATGAGACCTCTTCTAGGACATATCATAGAGACTATGCAAAACCTCTTGCACTCATATTGTAGGCTATGAGTCTGACCCTGCCATTTGATATCAAATGTACTGGGGGGTCTTTGAGAAGAGGCAGATTATTTCTCTGTAGCTGGCAGTCAAGTGTCACAGTAAAATGGTGTACAGCGGGTCTATATGTCGGGGAGGTTTTGTGTTGTACCACAGCATTGGCCTGTTGAATATTATAGTGTACTTACATTACTAGGGATTCTACCAGTGCGGGGTCTGGTCATATCGCCCCTCTCCCCCCAATAACAGCTCCCCCCAATAACAGCAATAACAGTTTCCTGCTGCAACTGCTGCATAGACCAGACAACGGGGATATATTCAATCAAAACTGATATTTACATTTACATTTTTTTGTCATTTAGCAGACGCTCTTATCCAGAGCGACTTACAGTTAGTGAATACATTATTTTTTTTATACTGGCCCCCCGTGGGAATCGAACCCACAACCCTGGCGTTGCAAACGCCATGCTCTATCAACTGAGCTACATCCCTGCCGGCCATTCCCTCCCCTACCCTGGACGACGCTGGGCCAATTGTGCGCCGCCCATGAGTCTCCCGGTCGCGGCCGGCGGCGACAGAGCCTGGATATCAGGGAGTTTGAAATGATTTCCAGTTGATATTACTTTGATATTACACGGTGAGTGAAAATGTTTTCCACACTTTGTCATTGATTAAACAATCGAAGCATGCATTCTCGCCTCGAACTCCTACAAAGCTCTGCAGGTTTCTACTTTGTCTAGTGTTTTTCTAAAATGCTCTTTCTCAGTTTGTTTCGTGCTTTACTTCATACACCCGGGTAGAACTATTGGAATATGAATCATTGGGTACTCAACCTTCACCCGACCTTCCCGAATTCCCGGAGACGGCGGAACAATGGTCTAGCCTCTTTGGTGAGGCGCCGGGTAGCCTGGGAGTCCTACCAGAGAGAAGGAATGGAAGACGCCGAGGGAGAGGCAGACATGGAGGGCTCTTAGTGAGATTGAGACGCCGGGAGACCTGTCCTCTGTTACCCAGCATACTACTCGCCAATGTTTAATCATTAGTGAATAAACTTGACGAACTCAGAGCGAGGATCTCCTTCCAGAGGGACATCAGATTATGCAACACACTCTGTTTTTCTGAGACTTGGCTTTCGTCCGACATCCAAACAAATTATATTCAACCAGCGGGTTTTACCGTTCATTGAGTGGCTAGGACGCGGACTCTCTCTGGCAAGAACAAAGGCGGTGGCATCTGCTTTATGACCAATAACAAGCGGTGCGACGGGGGAAACAGTGCAGGAACTTGCAAACTTCTGATCTCCCGACTTGGAATATTTGGTCATCAAATGTAGCCCTTTTTACCTTCCAAGAGAGCGGTGTACATCCAATCCCAAGCCGACACCAAAAATGCTCTCAAAGATCTTCATTGGACTCTGAACAAACTGGAGACTGCGTACCCAAAGGCAGCGTTCATTGTCGCAGGGGACTTTAACAAAAGTAATTTGAGGACCATGCTCCCGAATTACTATCAACACATTGACTGTCCAACTTGTGGAAACTCCATGCTTGACTACAGCAACACACCTGTTCGACAAGGGTATAAGGCCCTCTCCCGTCCTCCTCTTGCCAAATCTGACCATGGCTCCATTTTATAATAACAAATAATAATAACATGCCATTTAGCAGACGCTTTTATCCAAAGCGACTTACAGTCATGCGTGCATTTTGCGTGCATTTTGCTCCTCCCCGCCTACAAAAAAAAGATTAAAGAGGGAAGTTCCTGCGGTCAGGTCTGAACAATGCAGGTCTGACCAATCAGAATCCATGCTCCAAGACTGTTTTGATCACATTGACTGGAACATGTTCTGGGTTGCTTCTGGGGATCACATCAATGAATATGCCAACTCAGTCTTAAAGAAATGCATATATGATATGATACCGATAATGTCTTCCAAAACTTACCCGAGTCAAAAAACGTAGATTGATGGCAGCCTTGTCGGGAAACTGAAGGAGAGAGATTCTGCTTATAAACACGGCAAGGTGACCGGGGACAATAGTATGGTTAAACAGTACGAATACGACCTACGCAGATCGATCAAGGTGGCGAGACACAAGTATAGGGACAAAGTGGAGAAACAATTCAGAAGGGTCGGACACGACCCCTGTATGTGACAGGGGCTTTTAACCATCACGGATTACAAAAAGAAAACCAGTCACGTCATGAACGCCAACGCCGCCCTACCAGACGAGCAAAATACCTTTTTCTCACACTTCGAGCAAAAGGACTCGGAACTACCGAGGAAAGCACATGAGGACAACAAGGGCTACATGCTTACAGTCTCCATGGAGGACGTATGTAAGTCATTCAATAGTGTTAACCCGCGCAAGGCTGCCGGCCCAGACGGCATCCCTAGCCGTGCACTCGGAGCATCTGCAGACCAGCTAGCTGTTTTGTTTTCTGACATTTTCAATCTCTAGCTCAGGCCGTTATCCCCACCTGCTTCAAGATGTCCACTATCATCCCGTGCCCAAGAAAGGGAAAGTAACTGAACTGAATGACTACCGTCCCGTAGCACTCACTTCCTTCATCATGAAGTGCTTCGAGAGGCTAGTCAAAGACCACATCACCTCCTCCCTCCCTGACACACTCAACCGTCTCCAGTTCACCTACCGCTCCAACAGATCCACGGATGATGCATTCGCCATTGCACTGCCCTCACCCACCTGGACAAAAGGAATGCATATGTGAGGATGCTGTTCATCGACTACAGCTCGGTCTTCAATACCATAGTGCCCTCTAAGCTCACCACAAAGCTTACAGCCATGGGACTGAACTCCTCCCTACGCAACTGGGTCCTAGACTTCCTGACGGGCTGCCCTCAGGTGGTGAAGGTAGGAAACATTACCTCTTCCACACTGATCCTCAACACGGGGGCCCCACAAGGGTGCGTCCTCAGTCACCTCCTGTACTCCCTGTATACCCACAACTGTGTGGCCTCACACAGTTCCAACTCCATCAATTGTGGACTTCAGGAGGAACCAGGCTGGGCACGTCTCCATACTTATCAACGGGGGCCACTGTGGAGACGGTCAAAAACTTCAAGCTTCTCAAATCAAATCAAATCAAATCAAATTTTATTGGTCACATGCGCCGAATACAACAGGTGCATACATTACAGTGAAATGCTTACTTACAGCCCTTAACCAACAGTGCATTTATTTTAAAAAAAAATAAAAAAAAAATAAGAATAAAACAACAACAAAAAAAGTGTTGAGAAAAAAAGAGCAGAAGTAAAATAAAGTGACAGTAGGGAGGCTATATATACAGTAAAATAAAGTGACAGTAGGGAGGCTATATATACAGGGGGGTACCGTTGCAGAGTCAATGTGCGGGGGCACCGGCTAGTTGAGGTAATATGTACATGTGGGTAGAGTTAAAGTGACTATGCATAAATACAGAGTAGCAGCAGCGTAAAAAGGATGGGGTGGGGGGGCAGTGCAAATAGTCCGGGTAGCCATGATTAGCTGTTCAGGAGTCTTATGGCTTGGGGGTAGAAGCTGTTGAGAAGTCTTTTGGACCTAGACTTGGCACTCCGGTACCGCTTGCCGTGCGGTAGCAGAGAGAACAGTCTATGACTAGGGTGGCTGGAGTCTTTGACAATTTTGAGGGCCTTCCTCTGACACCGCCTGGTATAGAGGTCCTGGATGGCAGGGAGCTTTGCCCCAGTGATGTACTGGGCCGTACACACTACCCTCTGTAGTGCCTTGCGGTCAGAGGCCAAGCAGTTGCCATACCAGGCGGTGATGCAACCAGTCAGGATGCTCTCGATGGTGCAGCTGTAGAATTTTTTGAGGATCTGAGGACCCATGCCAAATCTTTTTAGTCTCCTGAGGGGGAATAGGCTTTGTCGTGCCCTCTTCACGACTGTCTTGGTGTGTTTGGACCATGATAGTTCGTTGGTGATGTGGACACCAAGGAACTTGAAGCTCTCAACCTGTTCCACTACAGCCCCGTCGATGAGAATGGGGGCGTGCTCAGTCCTCTTTTTTTTCCTGTAGTCCACAATCATCTCCTTTGTCTTGGTCACGTTGAGGGAGAGGTTGTTGTCCTGGCACCACACGGACAGATCTCTGACCTCCTCCCTATAGGCTGTCTCATCGTTGTCGGTGATCAGGCCTACCACTGTTGTGTCGTCGGCAAACTTAATGATGGTGTTGGAGTCGTGCCTGGCCATGCAGTCATGGGTGAACAGAGAGTACAGGAGGGGACTGAGCACGCACCCCCTGAGGGGCCCCCGTGTTGAGGATCAGTGTGGCAGATGTGTTGTTACCTACCCTTACCACCTGGGGGCGGCCCGTCAGGAAGTCCAGGATCCAGTTGCAGAGGGAGGTGTTTAGTCCCAGGATCCTTAGCTTAGTGATGAGCTTAGAGGGCACTATGGTGTTGAATGCTGAGCTGTAGTCAATGAATAGCATTCTCACGTAGGTGTTCCTCTTGTCCAGGTGGGAAAGGGCAGTGTGGAGTGCGATAGAGATTGCATCATCTGTGGATCTGTTGGGGCGGTATGCAAATTGGAGTGGGTCTAGGGTTTCTGGGATTATGCTGTTGATGTGAGCCATGACCAGTCTTTCAAAGCACTTCATGGCTACAGACGTCAGTGTACACATCTCCGAGGAGTGGAAATGGTCAAACCACACGGACACCGTGGTGAAGAAATGAAGAAATTCGTCCTGTCCCCGAGGGCCCTCACAGTGTTCTACAGAAGCACCATCGAGAGGATACTGTCGGGCTGCATCACAGCCTGGTACTTGCAACTCCACCACCATGGCTCTACAGAGGGTGGTACGCTCAGCCGAATGCACCATCGGGTGCTCACTGCCTGCCCTCCAGGACACCTACAACACCAGGGGTCGCAGGAAGGTCAAGAAGATCATCAAGGACCTCAGCCACCCGAGACACGGCCTGTTCTTCCCCGCTTCCATCACTCAGACGTGGGCAGTAGAGGAGCATCATGGCAAAAACTGACAGACTGCCCAATAGTTTCTACCCCCAGACCATCAGGCTGCTGAATAGCCACCACTAGGTAGGTACCTAATTGGAGAATCAGAGCGGATTTTACTCTGCTGTTCATATCCACAAAGCCTGAAGGACTGACCATAAAATCAGAATTTCAGAGTTCTAATTCTAATTCAATGCATTTCCCAGTGGGGCTGGAACCTCGGTTTATCTAAAAAGGAGGATGCACTTCTCAGGCCTTTATTATTCAATAATTGCATGGAGACCTTGGTGTCCCATGAGCAAGATAATCCTCTGTGCCCTTTGTCCGGGCAGAGTAAAAGGCTAGTGCGTTCTCTGACCACTTTACTCAGGCCTAGTTGTGGACCAGGGGTTTCAAGATAATAGATGGAACAACAGAGAATTTCCCGCCTGATGATGATTTTCTCCATAATGTTACTGTTGTGATCCAAGGCTGTGATTGAGGTCTAGCCTAGCGTCTCTTGATTGAATCCCTGTTGGTGTCTCTGTCAGTCCCATAAACTATGAACCAAGGACACTTTGGTCAAACAACAAGGATTAGCCTGCTGCAATTCCCTGGGAGGATATGCTATTACTGCAATTTCCCCACGTTTCTGTCTTCTGCCCATGAAGTAATATCACAGTAATAGACCACAATTAGGGACCCATCCAAGCCCTCCGGCTGTAATATTGTTTGAAATAATTGTCTACTTTTCATCCACCTTATGGCGTTACTGTGGAAACTGATAGAACACTTGACAGCTGTTGTTGAAGGGGAGAGGTTGCCATGGTGACGCGGACATCCCATCCCGCCATCCTGCTGTCTGTCGGAGAGCTGTTCTACTCACTGCATCCTTAACTCAGAGTTTACAGCTGCTCAACTCTCAGTGGAGTTCACCTCGTCAGGCTGAGTGTCAGAGAGAGAGAGAGAGAGAGAGAGAGACAGTCAGTCAGCTGTGTAAATAGCGATGTGCTTTTCTGCTCACTTCTCCGTCACTGCCAGTAAATTCAGTATTATGAAGAGTGTCTCTGTCTGGAGTCTAGTGACCTGGTCACGGGATCAAAGTTCAGTGCATTAATACGGCATTCAACAAGCCAAGCTGAGATAGAAGGGCCAAAATGTAATTTGGGTCCATTAAAATTTTATCATGACACAGATTAAAATGGCAGCCGTAATGTCAAATGGCAGCTGTAATCTTGTGTAACTAACCAAAGATAGACCACAGCCTGTCGTTACCAATGGGAGCAAATTAATCATAGTGTGCAGAACAAGCAAGGAGGTGGGCAGAGCCAAGCACGAGCTAGCAAGATCCTATTGGCACGTTCTAGCATGTATTCGGATATTTCCATTTGTGAATGCCTACTCTGTGAAGTGCACGTGTGCAACAACTCAATTCGCCATTGCACTCCTTCTAAACAACAACATTTTTTGAAACTTTGACAAAGGTTAAAGTCTAAAAAATTTTGTCCACTCTGTTTGTAACAGATTCTAGTTTTGGGAACAGAAAACTGTATTGAGATCAAATGTTTCATCAATGAGAAATGTTGGCCAAATCCATCTCACTCCATCTTCTCCCACTGCCAGCCACTGGGCTTCCTCTCATCACCATATTTGGTGGTGAGTGGAAAAGCTATCCGGATGCTTCAGATTTATACATCCGGTGAAATATCTGGCTCGTTGTTCTATCTGTGGCTATGTTGTCTGTTTGAATCATTCCTGTCACACTGTGTGTGTATTCAGTCCTTGTCTGTGTGTGTTGTAAGGCTGCCATTGCTGATCATCAACTTTAATGCTTACCTAAATGTTGTAATCGTACGCTTTATCCCCAAAGCCAGTGGTGTTTACCCCACACAGAAGCTAATTCCCCTACTAGCCAATATTCCTACATCTACAACCAGTACCTTGCTATATGCGACTCCAGTCCTGCTAGCATGCCTGACATAGCTCCAGTCATGCTAGTATACCTGACTTTAGCTCTACTCCTGCTAGTGAAGCTTACATTGCCTCTACTCCTGCTAGTATAGCTTAATTTAGCTCCACTCCTGCTAGCATAGCTGACTTATCTCCACGGTTGCTAGCATAGCTGACTCAGCTCCACTCCTGCTATCATAACTGACTCAGCTCCACTCCTGCTATCATAGCTGACTTAAATAAATAATAATAATAATATGCCATTTAGCAGACGCTTTTATCCAAAGCGACTTACAGTCGTGCGTGCATACATTTTTGTGTATGGGTGGTCCCGGGGATCGAACCCACTACCTTGGCGTTACAAGCGCCGTGCTCTACCAGCTGCTATCATAGCTGACTCAGCTCCACTCCTGCTATCACAGCTGACTCAGCTCCACTCCTGCTATCATAGCTGACTCAGCTCCACTCCTGCTATTATAGCTGACTTATCTCCATTCCTGCTATCAAAGCTGATTCAGCTCCATTCCTGCTATCATAGCTGACTTAGCTCCACTCCTGCTAGCATAGCTGACTTAGCTCCATTCCTGCTATCATAGCTGACTCAGCTCCACTCCTGCTATCATAGCTGACTTAGCTCCACTCCTGCTATCATAGCTGACTTTGCTCCACTCCTGCTATCATAGCTGACTTAGCTCCACTCCTGCTATCATAGCTGACTTAGCTCCACTCCTGCTATCATAGCTGACTCAGCTCCACTCCTGCTATCATAGCTGACTTATCTCCACTCCTGCTATCATAGCTGACTTAGCTCCACTCCTGCTATCATAGCTGACTTATCTCCATTCCTGCTATCATAGCTGACTTATCTCCATTCCTGCTATCATAGCTGACTTACCTCCACTCCTGCTATCATAGCTGACTTAGCTCCACTCCTGCTATCATAGCTGACTCAGCTCCACTCCTGCTATCATAGCTGACTTATCTCCATTCCTGCTATCATAGCTGACTCAGCTCCACTCCTGCTATCATAGCTGACTCAGCTCCACTCCTGCTATCATAGCTGACTTAGCTCCACTCCTGCTATCATAGCTGACTTAGCTCCACTCCTGCTATCATAGCTGACTCAGCTCCACTCCTGCTATCATAGCTGACTTAGCTCCACTCCTGCTAGCATAGCCTTTTACTACTAATGGGTTTTCTTTCAGAGAAAAACATTCTCAGGCACTTCTCAATGTTCCCCTGGGTTCCCCCGAAGAAATAATGAATACCTATATTTAGAATACGGTGTGAGATACTGTGTGTAATACTATGTTTTCAGAGAGAGAGAGAGAGAGAGAGAGAGAGAGAGAGAGAGAGAGAGAGAGAGAGAGAGAGAGAGAGAGAGAGAGAGAGAGAGAGAGAGAGAGAGAGAGAGAGAGAGAGAGAGAGAGAGAGAGAGAGAGAGAACCATCTGGTCTATGCTATCAGATCTCCTAGCATCAATCCTTTGAAGTATTGTAAAAACTAATTTATTTTTGTCTCTATACCTCACTTGGGTAAACATTATCGAGGCTTGCTTCTATCAATATTAAGGCCAGGCACCACACCCTTATATGGTAATTGTTTTAAGATGGTCATACCATGGATCATTTAGCTATTTGATATATATATATATATATATTCAAAAGTTATTTGATATAATATTGAATTTGGCCTTTACTACTATAGCCAATAGAAATGCATTGAATTGAATAACACATTCATAAATGGCAAAACAGACAGTCAAAAAATTTATAATAAGGAATGAGTTCTTGAAGTGTCTGTCCTGTATCTAGGAGACTTAAGATAGCTCAGGAAATATACAGTATATATTTTTGGGGACACATACTAATTCCATACTCCCATTATTAGTTTTAACCTGTAATGGGTTACATTCAGAAGAGTCCCGTGGGGGACGTAGAGCAAAACACTGTGTTCATGAGAGTCTCATCTTTCCGTAGAGTGGTGATTTAGTTTGCAGGCCAAACCGGACACTACAGAGGTTTTCGTGAGAAGATCGATTTTCGGGATGTCTCCTGGTCTGACAAACAGCGCTGTAGCTCTGTCACTTTCCACATCAGATGCGGAAGGCTCAAAATAGGTGGATTCGTTGGTTTGAGACGCAGCCCCATACGAAAATACCAGGTATCTCTAGCTTAAACAGACGCACGGGTGCGTCAATAGACTCTTTAGGATCCCTTAAACATATCACAATTAACTTTTACCAGTTGAATATAGACAGAAATAGAAAACGTTTTTGTGTTAAAACATTTCTAAAATACTTTATTATAATATGCAAATGAGTTGATATATAGCACAAATTCATTTTTCTGGACACTGAATGAAGTCAGCCTAAATATTTTGGTTACATTTTCTTAAGACACTACAGGACCGGACTTGACCAGAGCAGATTGTGGATAAAAAAAATTCTTCATATTTCTATCTGTAAAATACTAAAGACATGTATGTACAATGCATTTTTGGCGCATTGTTTTAAAGACAATTTTATCTAGAATAAAAATGCACAACATATCAACAATTCCCTCTGTGTAAATCTGTAGAATACGTCTAAGCATATAACCACACAACATTTGGTGAATGCAGATGCTTCTGAGGCTGAGAAAAATGTGTTGGCATGTGGGAAGTCTGGCTTTCAGGAAATGGCAGTTAAAGACAAGAATTTAAACTACCAAAGGTCTATTTAGACCCAATTACCATCTCTTCAAAGTAAGTTACTGAATATAGCCCAGTTTGTAACACTCTCTTTGAAATGGGCTTTTCAATTATAAGTACTATATTATAGTGAGCTTTGAAACTATAAATGTATGTCCATTCTGAAGTGGTTCAAATTCTCATCTCTTATTTTCATAAAGTTTTATTAAAACATTTTTTTTATGTTTACTTTTTGAAAAATACTAATATAATGTTAATGGACTAAAAATACCAACAAACCTCAAAATGAATAGGTAGAGGCAAAAATGTAATTTTCAGCCTGTGGTGCCTGGCCATAACAGCATCTCTTATGGGATGTTTTTTCTAAAGCAAAGTGACTGTGATTGTAAGTGCTTACGTTTACTGGCAATATTCCTTCTGCTTATCTGACTCATCAAATAATCTGTTAATGATTTGATTCTTTGAGGCCCCGTGTTGCTCAGTTGGTAGAGCATGGCGTTTGCGATGCCAGGGTTGTGGGTTCGATTCCCACGGGGGGCCAGTATGAAAAATGTATGCACTCACTAACTGTAAGTCACTCTGGATAAGAGCGTCTGCTAAAATGTAAATTAGAAGGATGGGCGTATGGCCTACCATCAAACCTTTTTAGTCACATCACGTGGTACAGTAGAAACAACATTAAGACTGTACACTACATTGGAATTACATTATTTTTCACAGATTCGGATTATCTTTGCCTCGCTTGTAGGTGGCTTGGCCATCTCACAGGGCCTCAGTCATATTTGGGTTAAAGAGTATCGATGTATTATTCATTGTGTGTCCCTTTTTATATAATTCTTTAGGCGCTGCATTCATGGTCACCAGAACACAGTCTGTGTCCCACTGCACTGGTATTGCTTTGTACTGTCTGAAGTGTAGAAAATGCTTTACTGTTAATCCAATGTAAGCACAGCGTTAGCATAACGTTTGTTATATGTACAGTGAGGGAAAAAAAAGTATTTGATCCCCTGCTGATTTTGTACGTTTGCCCACTGACAAAGACATGATCAGTCTATAATTTTAATGGTAGGTTTATTTGAACAGTGAGAGACAGAATAACAAACAAAAAAAATCCAGAAAAATGCATGTCAAAAATGTTAGAAATTGATTAGCATTTTTTTTTTTTTTTATGAGCATTTAATTGCTTTCCCTCACTGTAAATTAGAGTAAAACACATGGGAAATGTCATGTGTCATTAAAGAGGCTGTATTTAAACCTGTTCATATTAATGTGTGAGGAATTGTAATATGATTGAGTGGGTTATGTATGTGCACTTTAATAGTAGTAATAATAATAATAATAATAATAATAATAATAATAATAATAATAATAATAATAATAATAATAATAATAATAATAATAATAGGATAATAACAAATGTTTTACATCTCATGAGATTTGACTACATTCAAAAACCACTAGCTGTGGAGTCCTATTAGTGTACACACTGGCACAGTGCCTAGAGTGTGCAAAGCTGTCATCAAGGCAAAGGGTGGCTAAATATCAAATATATTTTGATTTGTTTAACACTTTTTTGGTTACTACATCATTCCATATGTGTTATTTCATAGTTTTGATGTCTTCACTATTATTCTACAATGTAGAAAATAGTTAAAAATAAAGAACAACCCTGGAATGAGTCGGTGTGTCCAAACTTCTGACTGGTACTGTAAACCTACAGTGTACACAAGCAATTCACAAAACATATGCTGTATTGGACAATTTTCACTGAGAACAGATCTATGGCCATTTTTCCACCACCAGGCTTATTGCCAGCCTGTGGTTCTCTGCATCAGACTTTAATGCATGAACTCACAACACGAACACACACACTCACGCACATACAGCACACACTGTAGTCAAACACCGTATTACACAGTCCTCTCACATCAAACTTACACACTGTGCACGCACACACACACACACACACACACACACACACACACACACACACACACACACACACACACACACACACCGTAGCATCCCTCAGCTCTTCAGCTCACCCTAGATGAGTGCAAACACACCCACTTCACTCAACAACCCCTTATCAACTTTTGGTTTATGGTGTTGAATAATGATAATAATACTCACTGACCCAAATGGCACCCTATTCCCTGCATACACTCTTACAAAAAAAGGTGCTACCTAGAACCTAAAAGGGTTCTTCGGCTGTCCCTGTAGGAGAACCCTTTGAAGAACCGCAGAGGGTTCTACCTGGAACCCAAAAGGGTTCTACCTGGAACCAAAAAGGGTTCTACCTGGAACCAAAAATGCTTCTCCTTTGGGGACAGCCGAAGAACCCTTTTGGAACCCTTTCTTCTAAGAGTGTAGTGCACTTATTTTGACTAGAGCTCTGGTCTACATGGTGAATAAGGAGCCATTTGGGACACAGACGTTGTGGTGCTAGTGGGCTTCTGACACAGTGAGTGTCACTCCCTGTATTAGGGCATTGGCCCCCCTGATGTGGCACGACCAGGGGTTAATTGAGGGCCACCCAGTGAGCATCTCCCTGATTGACATGGGGGTTAGGGGACTGCCAACAACTCATGAAGAGACCCAGCAGTGAGTCAGTCAGCCAGCCAGCGTACAGTAGACACACACATCTTCAGTGAACACACACCAAACACACTACACATCACCATAGCTTTCTTGCTATATACACTCAACCATATGCACAAAACATACTCCATCTACTCTATCTACATAGTCAAAATGCAGGCTCTCAACCACATACTCCATAGCCCCCCGTGTAGCTCCGTTGGTAGAGCATGGCACTTGCAACGCCAGAGTTGTGGGTTCGTTTCCCATGGGGGGCCAGTATGAAACATTTATGCATGCACTAACTGTAAGTCGCTCTGGATAAGAACGTCTGCTAAATGACTAAAATGTACTCTATCTAGTCAAAATGCAGGCTCTCAACCACATACTCTATCTATCTAGTCAAAATGCAGGCTCTCAATTACATGCAAAACCTTTTCTCTCTCTCTCACACATACACATTTCTACTGCAGTCTTTGTCTGTCTGCTCTATTCACAATATGCCAGTGAACAACAGAGCCATACAGATAGACTGGTTAACAGATGGAGGGATGGGAGAGAGGAGAGGAGATGGAGAGAAGAAAACTCAACTCACACAGACACACTCACATGCATGGACGGGCAAACAGATTAGCAAATGTCATGCTACACAAAGATAAATAGCATATATTTTTCCAAACTAATCCAATCTGTTAGTTGGACTTATTGCAGCCGTTCACATTTTAGGATATCCCCAGTCAGCCTGGATTCCAATAGGAATTAGACATCACTTTGCAAGCCAGCATAATGTGACTTGATACTGGTTTTGCGGGTGTCCAGCTTATGTGTCCAAATCACAACGAAGACTGGCCATCAGCGAAAAAACACAACAAAGGCTGGTCACCAGCGAAAACACAACGAAGGCTGGTCACCAGCAAAAACACAATGAAGGCTGGTCACCAGCAAAAACACAATGAAGGCTGGTCACCAGTGAAAACATAACGAAGGCTGGTCACCAGCGAAAACACAATGAAGGCTGGTACCAGCCAAAACACAACGAAGTCTGGTCACCAGCGAAAACACAATGAAGGCTGGTACCAGCCAAAACACAACAAAGGCTGGTCACCAGTGAAAACACAACGAAGGCTGGTCACCAGCGAAAACACAATGAAGGCTGGTCACCAGCGAAAACACAACGAAGGCTGGTACCAGCGAAAACACAACGAAGGCTGGTACCAACGAAAACACAATGAAGGCTGGCCACCAGCGAAACAACAAAAGCTGGTCACCAGCGAAAACACAACGAAGGCTGGTCACCAGCAAAAACACAACGAAGGCTGGTCACCAGCAAAAACACAACGAAGGCTGGTCACCAGCGAAAACACAACGAAGGCTGGTCACCAGCAAAAACACAACGAAGGCTGGTCACCAGCAAAAACACAACGAAGGCTGGCCACCAGCGAAAACACAACAAAGGCTGGTACCAGCGAAAACACAACGAAGGCTGGTCACCAGCAAAAACACAACGAAGGCTGGTCACCAGCAAAAACACAACGAAGGCTGGCCACCAGCGAAAACACAACAAAGGCTGGTCACCAGCGAAAACACAACAAAGGCTGGTCACCAGCAAAAACACAACAAAGCCTGGTCACCAGCCTATGCTGGTCTGTGCTGTTTTCTTCAGCAGGGCTCTTGTTTTGTGCCGTGCTATAATGTGATGTCATGCGTTGTCGTAATAATAGTGTCATGCTGTGTTGTGTTGTGCTTTGTCATGTTGTTTTTGGGGGTTTGTTCTGTTATTGTATTTTGTGCTTTTCATGTTTTTTTTGGGGGGGGGTGTTTGTTCTATGATAATATATTTTGTGTTTTGTCATGTTTTTGGGGGGTTTTGTCCTATGCTATTGCATTTTTGTGCTTTGTCATGTCTTTTCATTCTGTTTTGGGTTGTGTTTGGTCTTTGTGGTGTTTTATTGGTCTATGTTATTGATGTGGTGTTGTGCTCTCCCGTGCCGTCACCACCGACAGCGAGAGGGGAGAGGCCTCCCTCACACTTTTGACTGCCCCTTTGTTGTTCGGCTTCTCCACAGTCGTTAGGCCTACAGCTCTCATATCCTTGCTCCCCTTTCCTCCCCCGTCCTGCCCCCACCCCAACCCATACACAGTCATTACAGCTCTCATATCCTTGCTCCTCACCCCCCTCCAACACCCCACCGTCCCCCCAACCCTAATTATCCCCAATGCACCCTGTCATCTATCCACTTCCCCTGGGCTGGTAATTGCTCATGTAACAATCCTCAACTGTACTGTACAGCCTTGTCAACATTAGCGATGTTAGGCCTCAGCTAGCTAGCTAGAGGTGCTTCGCTGCACGCCATTCTTGCTAATGGCCACCGTATCCATAGTGAGGTCATCAATCAGCGGAAGGGCCTCTGATGAGGTTTCGACCAGCGTCGCCGTCTGCCTTCTGTTTTTGATCTCCTCCTAATTGGACCAAGGGGTGACAAACGAGCCCGGGTCGCTAGAGGCTTCAGAAACAAGGACGAGAGGCTCAACACTTTTCGCTTAACGATGAGCAGATCAGAAATTAGAAAGAACCAAGCACCAATGAGCATGTAGATCACGCTCTCTCTGTCTCTCTCTCTGTCTCTGTCTCTCTCTCTCTCTCTCTCTCTCTCTCTCTCTCTCTCTCTCGCTCAATTCAATTTCAATTCAATTTAAGGGCTTTATTGGCATGGGAAACATATGTTAACATTGCCAAAGCAAGTGAAGTAGATAATAAACAAAAGTGAAATAAACAATACAAATTAACAGTAAACATTACACTCAAACATAGTTCCAAAAGAATAAAGACATTTCAAATGTCATATTTTGAGCAAATAGTTAAAGTAAAAAAATATTAAAAAGAAAAAAAATATGGGTCCCTCTACTCTCTCTCTCTCTCCCTCTCTCTTCCTGTCTCTGTCTCTCGTTTACTCTCTCACTCCATCTCTCTCTCTCTCTCTCTCTCTCTCTCTCTCTCTCTCTCTCTCTCTCTCTCTCTCTCTCTCTCTCCCTCCTCTCCCTCTCTCCCTCTCTCTACTCTCTCTCTCTCTCTCTCTCTCTTCCTGTCTCTGTCTCTCGTTTACTCTCTCACTCCATCTCTCTCTCTCTCTCTCTCTCTCTCTCTCTCTCTCTCTCTCTCTCTCTCTCTCTCTCTCTCTCTCTCTCTCTCTCTCTCTCTCTCTCTGGCTCTTCTTAGCTTGTTATTCCTTCATGGATTGGATTAGTGTAGTTTGTTTCCAAGAGCTGTGATTGGACAAGGCCCAAACCCCTTAAAGTAGCCTGCACACGTGCTCTGGCTAAAACGGCATATCCAAACATAAACTTCTACTGCTGTTTACATCCCTGTGCTACAGCCGAAGGGGGAAGGAAGGAGGACTGGAAGGAACAGGTCCAAAGATGAAAGGAGAGGGAAATCTTTGAAGAAAAGAGGGCAGGATGCATAACAACTAGAGGACTGTACAGTACATGCAGGGAGCAGCCCCTAGAATCCACACCTATATCTCTCTTCCCCCCTGTGTGTTCTATCATAGCTCATTATAAAGCAGCCTGTGTGTTGAGGAGGAGCAGTATTCTATTAGTGCACTACACTATTCTGTAAGGGCTGGATTCAATCCGTATCGCGGAAGTATCCGCATAGAAATGTTAAGGTCATTTCAGATTGAGCCGACATATGCAGTGTTTAGCGTGAATTCAGTCTCCGCAAACGCGGGAGCGCTGCCTTTAAATTTCAATCGCGCTGTAACGCAGACCTTTCCGCGATACTTCCATGATACATTTACATTTTAGTCATTTAGCAGACGCTCTTATCCAGAGCGACTTACAGTTAGTGAGTGCATACATAATATTTGTATTTTTTCACACTGGCCCCCCGTGGGAATCGAACCCACAACCCTGGCGTTGCAAACGCCATGCTCTACCAACTGAGCTACATCCCTGCCGGCCATTCCCTCCCCTAATTGACGCTGGGCCAATTGTGCGCCGCCCCATGGGTCTCCCGGTCACGGCCAGCTACGACAGAGCCTGTGTTCCCACTATGACAGCACCAGAGCAATAAAATGGGTTATGGGAATAGCATCCAGACTAAGTGTTGTTCCCAACAATGACTTACAGTAGCACAGTAGTGAGTCATGAGAATAAATCCTCCCTGGCTCTCTCTGTTAATTACTGTAGTTTAGAGAGGGGTGACCTCACCACACAGTGAGAGGTGACCTTACCACCCAGGGCACCTATCCTGGCAAGATCTATCTGTCCTGAAACACACTGCATTATGGGATAACCTCTATGGAATCCATCTGAGCCGTTGCCAAGCCACCAGTTCAGGTGTCTTTCCGCCTGCCTTTGGTGAGAACGTCTTGGTCTATCTGAACAGAGGGGCTGTCTATCTCTCTGTTCTCTGTCTCCCTCGCTCTCATCTGTCTCCCATTCTCTCTCTGTCTATCTCTCCCTCCCCCCGACCCCCTCTCTCTCATCTGTCTCCCATTCTCTCTCCGTCTATCTCTCCCTCCCCCCGACCCCTCTCTCTCATCTGTCTCCCATTCTCTCTCTGTCTATCTCTCCCTCCCCCGACCCCTCTCTCTCATCTGTCTCCCATTCTCTCTCTGTCTATCTCTCCCTCCCCCGACCCCTCTCTCTCATCTGTCTCCCATTCTCTCTCCGTCTATCTCTCCCGACCCCGACCCCTCTCTCTCATCTGTCTCCCATTCTCTCTCTGTCTATCTCTCCCTCCCCGACCCCTCTCTCTCATCTGTCTCCCATTCTCTCTCTGTCTATCGCTCCCTCCCCGACCCCTCTCTCTCATCTGTCTCCCATTCTCTCTCTGTCT
>NC_059198.1:35657922-35727922 GCF_020615455.1 Coregonus clupeaformis | reverse complement strand
GAACTGCAGCTGAGGTAAAACAGAGTCAGGAGATATAATGATGTAGCTGAACTGCAGCTGAGGTAAAACAGAGTCAGGAGATATAATGATGCAGCTGAACTGCAGCTGAGGTAAAACAGAGTCAGGAGATATAATGATGTAGCTGAACTGCAGCTGAGGTAAAACAGAGTCAGGAGATATGGTGATGTAGCTGAACTGCAGCTGAGGTAAAACAGAGTCAGGAGATATAATCATGTAGCTGAACTGTAGCTGAGGTAAAACAGAGTCAGGAGATATAATGATGCAGCTGAACTGTAGCTGAGGTAAAACAGAGTCAGGAGATATAATGATGTAGCTGAACTGCAGCTGAGGTAAAACAGAGTCAGGAGATATGGTGATGTAGCTGAACTGCAGCTGAGGTAAAACAGAGTCAGGAGATATAATCATGTAGCTGAACTGTAGCTGAGGTAAAACAGAGTCAGGAGATATAATGATGCAGCTGAACTGTAGCTGAGGTAATGCAGAGTCAGGAAATATAATGATGCAGCTGCACTGTAGCTGAGGTAAAATAGAGTCAGGAGATATAATGATGTAGCTTAACTGCAGCTGAGGTAAAACAGAGTCAGGAGATATGGTGATGTAGCTGAACTGCAGCTGAGGTAAAACAGAGTCAGGGGATATAATGATGCAGCTGAACTGCAGCTGAGGTAAAACAGAGTCAGGAGATATAATCATGTAGCTGAACTGTAGCTGAGGTAAAACAGAGTCAGGAGATATAATGATGTAGCTGAACTGCAGCTGAGGTAAAACAGAGTCAGGGGATATAATGATGCAGCTGAACTGTAGCTGAGGTAAAACAGAGTCAGGAGATATAATGATGTAGCTGAACTGCAGCTGAGGTAAAACAGAGTCAGGAGATATAATGATGCAGCTGAACTGTAGCTGAGGTAAAACAGAGTCAGGAGATATAATGATGCAGCTGAACTGCAGCTGAGGTAAAACAGAGTCAGGAGATATGGTGATGCAGCTGAACTGTAGCTGAGGTAAAACAGAGTCAGGAGATATGGTGATGTAGCTGAACTGCAGCTGAGGTAAAACAGAGTCAGGAGATATAATGATGTAGCTGAACTGCAGCTGAGGTAAAACAGAGGCAGGAGATATAATGATGCAGCTGAACTGTAGCTGAGGTAAAACAGTCAGGAGTTCTAATGATAGTGAGAATAATGAATTTCTCTCTGGAGCACTCTTCTTGTCATAGGAGACCCCGGAGAGAAAGGGGAGATATTTACAGAGAGTTCCTCTTTAGTTGACAGTGCAGCACATTCTGTTGCAGACATTTACAAGCAGATTATGCGGAACGACTGCCCCTCGATACATATTTTTTAATTAATCATAAGACTATCCGACTTTCTGTCTTTTGAATTGAATAACTGTTAAGTTCCTTTTTTCCTCGCACTGTAAACATCTTGGATGAAACCAAATGCAAATTGTTGCAGCTGTAAATAAATATAAGCCCACAAGCTGTATGATGCTAGCCTGAGTGCCAGTGTGTTTGTGTTCTTTTGCTAACCCCTATGAGCGTTATTTAGCTTGACAATAACAGTGGCAATGAGGTGGGACCATAACACAAACAGATGTGGGACTAGGCTAATTTAATACCAGTTTAGACTGAGGAGTCATATGAGTAACAAAATGTTGTTGCCACGTGGGCTTTCAGTCTGCCCTCGATGTGGTGAGGACGGCTGTCCTGCTGTCGTCTCAGTGACAGGGTCCAGCTGTGGTCGTCACGGTGACAGGGTCCAGCTGATGGGGAGAGTTTGTGGTTGCCAAGGCCACAGCTGAGGGTAGTACTGGTCAGACACTCCCTTCCTGTTCTGTCGGCCCGGCGACCACACAGTGATGTCACCGCTTTAATTGTGTAACTCAAACATCTCTCTCATAGTTTGCACAAAGGCAAAACAGCTTATTTTACTGTTAGGGCTGTAACATGGCCTGGTTGCATTTATTAGTGGCGTTATTTTGTGTTATTATATGTGGCTTTGGCCATATTAAATATTTGAAACCAGCTTTCAAACAAATTGTTTTTAACGAGACATATGAACATTTGTCTGTCGCTACAATTAACCAAAGCAATGCTCTCAAGCAGCCCAGATTGAGAATACATGTAACTGCCTCCAAAGCCTGGGAAATCACATCACTGCCTCCTCTCCTCTCCTCTCCTCTCCTCTCCTCTCCTCTCCTCTCCTCTCCTCTCCTCTCCTCTCCTCTCCTCTCCTCTCCTCTCCTCTCCTCTACACTCCTCTCCTCTCCTGTTCTCTCCTCTATACTCCTCTCCTCTCACCTCCTATTCTTCTCTTCTCTTCTCTTCTCTTCTCTTCTCTTCTCTTCTCTTCTCTTCTCTTCTCTTCTCTTCTCTCCTCTCCACCCTGGATTCCATCCTCCATCTCCTCTCTGATCCACATCAATGAAGACGTTGTCGGCTGCCAGGCTCCTTTTTGGAAGGAAACAGAAATGTTAATAACTTCTTAATTATGGTAATCTCTTGGAGGATATTTGGCAAAGAGAGCTCCATAAAAAGGCATTCACTCATGATTAAACAGTATCATATCATAATAATGTTCCCATAATGGTTGGCATATGGATGATGTCGTTACATTGCTACAGAATTGTGTTGAAGGCATTACCTTATCTATACTGCTCAGGAGATGTATAAAGAAACGCATTACCCTCCTGTTTTGACTCATCCTTTCATACATTATCTCCTTCAGCACTCTTGTTTTCATATTGGTGTGCTAGTGGAACATATTTCTCTCTCTCTCTCTCTCTCTCTCTCTCTCTCTCTCTCTCTCTCTCTCTGTCTCTCTCTCTCTCTCTCGCCTCTCTTTCTCCCTCTCTCTTTTATCTCTCTCTCCTTTCTCTCTCCCCCTTTATCTTTATGTCTGGCTGATAGACTAATGGTTTGCTGGCAACGCTAGCCTCTGTTGTTGCCTTGCAGCTGAGCCTCAGAGTGGACCAGCCATGATGATAGGACAGACAGACAGGCAGACAGGCAGACAGACAGACAGACAGACAGGCAGGCAGGCAGACAGACAGACAGACAGGCAGGCAGGCAGACAGGCAGGCAGGCAGGCAGGCAGACAGACAGACAGACAGACAGACAGGCAGACAGGCAGGCAGGCAGGCAGACAGGCAGGCAGACAGACACTGTCACGGTCGTCTATGTCGTCCAAGTATGACCAAGGCGCAACGTGTCCAAGAAACATGACTTTATTTAGCAAAGTAACCAAAGTCCAAAACAAAAGACGACTCAATGAAGTCCACGGTACACAGACCGAAAAAGGAACAAAAACCCACAAACACCAGGTGAAAACACACAGTATAAATATGGCTCCCAATCAGAGATAACGAGCCGACAGCTGACACTCGTTACCTCCGATTGGGAGTCACATGACTAATAAACCAGAAAGACAACCCCCTAGACACCCCAACCAAACAGCACACAACAAAACGAACACACCCATACCCAACCTAACCCACACAACACCCAACAATACAAACACACCCTGGTTCAAAAAACAACGTCCCCGGAACCAGAGCGTGACAGTACCCCCCTAAAGGTGCGAACCCCGGGCGCACCAACAAAAGACTAGGGGAGGGTCTGGGTGGGCGTCTGTCCACGGTGGCGGCTCTGGCCCCGGTCGTGATCCCCACCCTACCATAGTCACAACCTGCTTACGTAACCTCCTCCACATGACCACCCCCCCAACTAAACCCCACAGGATTAAGGGGCAGCACCGGACTAAGAGGCAGCACCGGACTCAGGGGCAGCACCGGACTCAGGGGCAGCACCGGGCTAAGGGGCAGCACCGGACTAAGGGGCAGCACCGGGCTAAGGGGCAGCACCGGACTAAGGGGCAGCACCGGGCTAAGGGGCAGCACCGGACTAAGGGGCAGCTCCGGACTGAATGGCGGATCCTGGCTGGCTGGCTCTGGCGGATCCTGGCTGGCTGGCGGATCCTGGCTGGACGGCTCTGGCGGATCCTGGCTGGACGGCTCTGGCGGATCCTGGCTGGACGGCTCATGGCTGGCTGACGGATCTGGCTGCTCATGGCTGGCTGACGGATCTGGCTGCTCGCGGCTGGCTGACGGATCTGGCTGCTCATGGCTGGCTGACGGATCTGGCTGCTCATGGCTGGCTGAAGGATCTGGCTGCTCGTGGCTGGCTGACGGATCTGGCTGCTCATGGCTGGCTGACGGATCTGGCTGCTCATGGCTGGCTGACGGATCTGGCTGCTCATGGCTGGCTGACGGATCTGGCTGCTCATGGCTGGCTGACGGATCTGGCTGCTCATGGCTGGCTGACGGATCTGGCTGCTCGTGGCTGGCTGACGGATCTGGCTGCTCATGGCTGGCTGACGGATCTGGCTGCTCATGGCTGGCGGAAGGCTCTGGCTGATCCTGTCTGGCGGACGGCTCTGGCTGATCCTGTCTGGCGGAAGGTTCTGACTGATCCTGTCTGGCGGAAGGCTCTGGCTGATCCTGTCTGGCGGAAGGCTCTGGCTGATCCTGTCTGGCGGAAGGCTCTGGCTGATCCTGTCTGGCGGAAGGCTCTGGCTGATCCTGTCTGGCGGAAGGCTCTGGCTGCTCCTGTCTGGCGGAAGGCTCTGGCTGCTCCTGTCTGGCGAAAGGCTCTAGCGGCTCCTGTCTGGCGGAAGGCTCTAGCGGCTCCGGTCTGGCGGACGGCTCTGAAGGCTCATGGCAGACGGGCGGCTTTGCAGGCTCAGTACAGACGGGCGGCTTATGCAACGCTTGGCAGACGGGCAGTTCAGGCGCCATAGGGCAGACGGGCAGTTCAAGCGCCGTTGGGCAGACGGGCAGTTCAAGCGCCGTTGGGCAGACGGGCAGTTCAGGCGCCGTTGGGCAGACGGGCAGTTCAGGTGCCGTAGGGCAGACGGCAGACTCTGGCCGGCTGAGACGCACTGTAGGCCTGATGCGTGGTGCCGGAACTGGAGGTACCGGGCTGAGGACACGCATCTCAGGGCTAGTGCGGGGAGCAGGAACAGGGCATACTGGACCCTGGGGACACACCGTAGGCCTGATGCGTGGTGCCGGAACTGGAGGTACCGGGCTGAGGACACGCATCTCAGGGCTAGTGCGGGAAGCAGGAACAGGACGCACAGGACTCGGGGAACACACAGGAGGCTTAGTGCGTGGTGTAGGCACTGGTGGTACTGGACTGGAGACAGGAGGTGGCGCCGGAAATACCGGACCGTGCAGGCGTACTGGCTCCCTTGAGCACCGAGCCTGACCAACCTTACCTGGTTGTATGCTCCCCGTCGCCTGACCAGTACAGGGAGGTGGAATAACCCGCACCGGGCTATGTAGGCGAACCGGGGACACCATGCGTAAGGCTGGTGCCATGTAAGCCGGCCCGAGGAGACGCACTGGTGACCGGATGCGTGGGGCCGGCTTCATGACATCCGGCTCAACGCTCAAACTAGCCCGGCCGATACGTGGAGCTGGAATGTACCGAACCGGGCTATGCACGCGTACAGGAGACACCATGCGCTCTACTGCGTAACACGGTGTCTGCCCGTACTCTCGCTCTCCACGGTAAGTACAGGGAGTAGGCGCAGGTCTCCTACCTGACTTCGCCACACTCCCTTCTAGCCCCCCCCCAAGAAATTTTTGGGTAGTACTCTCGGGCTTCCAGCCTTGCCTCCGTGCTGCCTCCTCATATCGCCGCCTCTCGGCTTTAGCTGCCTCCCGCTCTTCACGAGGACGGCGATATTCTCCCGGTTGATCCCAAGGCCCCTCACCATCCAGAATCTCCTCCCATGTCCATGAATCCTTTATGGGAGTCCATAAATCCTGTGTAGGTAGGTCCTGTTGCCGCTTGACACGCTGCTTGGTCTTTTTGTGGTGGGTTTTTCTGTCACGGTCGTCTATGTCGTCCAAGTATGACCAAGGCGCAACGTGTCCAAGAAACATGACTTTATTTAGCAAAGTAACCAAAGTCCAAAACAAAAGACGACTCAATTAAGTCCACGGTACACAGACCGAAAAAGGAACAAAAACCCACAAACACCAGGTGAAAACACACAGTATAAATATGGCTCCCAATCAGAGATAACGAGCCGACAGCTGACACTCGTTACCTCCGATTGGGAGTCACATGACTAATAAACCAGAAAGACAACCCCCTAGACACCCCAACCAAACAGCACACAACAAAACGAACACACCCATACCCAACCTAACCCACACAACACCCAACAATACAAACACACCCTGGTTCAAAAACAACGTCCCGGAACCAGAGCGTGACAGACACTCCATCACACGGCTTTCCTCCAGACCAGACCAGCACCCAGATGGTCAGAAATTATTATCCCAATCCTTCTTCCACCAGAGGCTCCGACACACACACACACACACACACACACACACACAAAAACAACTGCTATAATATTTCCAGTGAAGTGCTGCCAGCAAGGCTAATATTAGCCGCTCTCCTGTCTAGCTTTGTTTTCTTTGTGAGTTCACAACAAAAGCTCAACAGAGGAGCTTTGGGCTAATGGTAGTGGATTGTGCTGTGCAAACATGGTGTAAATGGGGTTAATAATAAAATGCCATTTAGCAGACGCTTTTATCCAAAGCCTGCATACATTTTTGTGTATGGGTGGTCCCGGGGATCAAACCCACTACCTTGGCGTTACAAGCGCCGTGCTCTACCAGCTGAGCTACAGAGGACCACGAGGGTTAAACTCATCTTGTTCGCCTCTAAAAGTGTTGATAAAAGAACTAAACTCAAGTAACCCTCTGATTTAATCCTGTTAATTGCTCTTTGATTATGCTGTAGATATGTATCATGCTCTTTCTCTCTCTCTCTCTCTCTCTCTCTCTCTCTCTCTCTCTCTCTCTCTCTCTCTCTCTCTCTCTCTCTCTCTCTCTCTCTCTCTCTCTCTCTCTCTCTCTCTCTCTCTCTCTCTCTCTCTCCCCCTGGTGACAATCGATTTTATTCAAAATGAGTCTGAGATAAAAGGGCTTAATTACCTCCATTCAAACAGCTCTGGGTGTCTTTGATATAGAAAAATTAAAGTTTTTTAATGGAAGGGTATTGCTTTTTGAAAATCCATAGTTCAGTCTAGGTCTAATATTAACTTCAAGCCCGGCATTTTAAGCTGGTGTAGGAATAAGACTGCTGCCAGTCTCGTGATTGGTTCCCTACGATCCTCAAGCAGGCATGCTTACAGGGCCAGGAGTTTTGAATAAGACTGCTGCCAGTCTCGTGATTGGTTCCCTACGATCCTCAAGCAGGCATGCTTACAGGGCCAGGAGTTTTGAATAAGACTGCTGCCAGTCTCGTGATTGGTTCCCTGCGATCCTCAAGCAGGCATGCTTACAGGGCCAGGAGTTTTGAATAAGACTGCAGCCAGTCTCGTGATTGGTTCCCTGCGATCCTCAAGCAGGCATTCTTACAGGGCCAGGAGTTTTGAATAAGACTGCTGCCAGTCTCGTGATTGGTTCCCTACGATCCTCAAGCAGGCATGCCTACAGGGCCAGGGGTTTTCCTTGGTCAAGTCACCTGACCAGGAAACACCTTGGGGATTAGTTCTAGGTTATAAGTAGGGACAACTCTTGGTTCTGAACTGCCAAACAGAATATCTCATTTCCGTTCAACATCATGTTAGAGTTATGGTACACCTCTATTCTACTCTCAGCCAGATGTTGCCTGATGTTCCATTCTTTTCATTCTGGTTATCCCATGCAAGTATCTGTTTCATGATGCTATTTTCTCCAATGATATTAGAAAGCATGCTCAGCGAGTGTGTGTGTGTGTGTGTGTGTGTGGCTGTATACCTAGCGCATATTTCAGCTGTCCCTGTACTTGTTTATTCTGCAGCATATTTCTAGTATTCCATCTGGCCTTCAGGGTTCCATCAGGGTTTGGAGAACCCAGTAGTATTCCATCTGGCCTTCAGGGTTCCATCAGGGTTTGGAGAACCCAGTAGTATTCCATCTGGCCTTCAGGGTTCCATCAGGGTTTGGAGAACCCAGTAGTATTCCATCTGGCCTTCAGGGTTCCATCAGGGTTTGGAGAACCCAGTAGTATTCCATCTGGCCTTCAGGGTTCCATCAGGGTTTGGAGAACCCAGTAGTATTCCATCTGGCCTTCAGGGTTCCATCAGGGTTTGGAGAACCCAGTAGTATTCCATCTGGCCTTCAGGGATCCATCAGGGTTTGGAGAACCCAGTAGTATTCCATCTGGCCTTCAGGGTTCCATCAGGGTTTGGAGAACCCAGTAGTATTCCATCTGGCCTTCAGGGTTCCATCAGGGTTTGGAGAACCCAGTAGTATTCCATCTGGCCTTCAGGGTTCCATCAGGGTTTGGAGAACCCAGTAGTATTCCATCTGGCCTTCAGTGTTCCATCAGGGTTTGGAGAATCCAGTAGTATTCCATCTGGCCTTCAGGGTTCCATCAGGGTTTGGAGAACCCAGTAGTATTCCATCTGGCCTTCAGGGTTCCATCAGGGTTTGGAGAACCCAGTAGTATTCCATCTGGCCTTCAGGGTTCCATCAGGGTTTGGAGAACCCAGTAGTATTCCATCTGGCCTTCAGGGTTTGGAGAACCCAGTAGTATTCCATCTGGCCTTCAGGGTTCCATCAGGGTTTGGAGAACCCAGTAGTATTCCATCTGGCCTTCAGGGTTCCATCAGGGTTTGGAGAACCCAGTAGTATTCCATCTGGCCTTCAGGGTTCCATCAGGGTTTGGAGAACCCAGTAGTATTCCATCTGGCCTTCAGGGTTCCATCAGGGTTTGGAGAACCCAGTAGTATTCCATCTGGCCTTCAGGGATCCATCAGGGTTTGGAGAACCCAGTAGTATTCCATCTGGCCTTCAGGGTTCCATCAGGGTTTGGATAACCCAGTAGTATTCCATCTGGCCTTCAGGGTTCCATCAGGGTTTGGAGAACCCAGTAGTATTCCATCTGGCCTTCAGGGTTCCATCAGGGTTTGGAGAACCCAGTAGTATTCCATCTGGCCTTCAGTGTTCCATCAGGGTTTGGAGAATCCAGTAGTATTCCATCTGGCCTTCAGGGTTCCATCAGGGTTTGGAGAACCCAGTAGTATTCCATCTGGCCTTCAGGGTTCCATCAGGGTTTGGAGAACCCAGTAGTATTCCATCTGGCCTTCAGGGTTCCATCAGGGTTTGGAGAACCCAGTAGTATTCCATCTGGCCTTCAGGGTTTGGAGAACCCAGTAGTATTCCATCTGGCCTTCAGGGTTTGGAGAACCCAGTAGTATTCCATCTGGCCTTCAGGGTTCCATCAGGGTTTGGAGAACCCAGTAGTATTCCATCTGGCCTTCAGGGTTCCATCAGGGTTTGGAGAACCCAGTAGTATTCCATCTGGCCTTCAGGGTTCCATCAGGGTTTGGAGAACCCAGTAGTATTCCATCTGGCCTTCGGGGTTCCATCAGGGTTTGGAGAACCCAGTAATATTCCATCTGGCCTTCAGGGTTCCATCAGGGTTTGGAGAATCCAGTAGTATTCTATCTGGCCTTCAGGGTTCCATCAGGGTTTGGAGAAACCAGTAGTATTCCATCTGGCCTTCAGGGTTCCATCAGGGTTTGGAGAACCCAGTAGTATTCCATCTGGCCTTCAGGGTTCCATCAGGGTTTGGAGAACCCAGTAGTATTCCATCTCGCCTTCAGGGTTCCATCAGGGTTTGGAGAACCCAGTAGTATTCCATCTGGCCTTCAGGGTTCCATCAGGGTTTGGAGAACCCAGTAGTATTCCATCTGGCCTTCAGTGTTCCATCAGGGTTTGGAGAACCCAGTAGTATTCCATCTAGCCTTCAGGGTTCCATCAGGGTTTGGAGAACCCAGTAGTATTCCATCTGGCCTTCAGGGTTCCATCAGGGTTTGGAGAATCCAGTAGTATTCCATCTGGCCTTCAGGGTTCCATCAGGGTTTGGAGAACCCAGTAGTATTCCATCTGGCCTTCAGGGTATCATCAGGGCTTGGAGAATCCAGTAGTATTCCCATCTGGCCTTCAGGGTTCCATCAGGGTTTGGAGAACCCAGTAGTATTCCATCTGGCCTTCAGGGTTCCATCAGGGTTTGGAGAATCCAGTAGTATTCCATCTGGCCTTCAGGGTTCCATCAGGGTTTGGAGAACCCATTAGTATTCCATCTGGCCTTCAGGGTTCCATCAGGGTTTGGAGAACCCAGTAGTATTCCATCTGGCCTTCAGGGTTCCATCAGGGTTTGGAGAACCCAGTAGTATTCCATCTGGCCTTCAGGGTTACATCAGGGTTTGGAGAACCCAGTAGTATTCCATCTGGCCTTCAGGGTTCCATCAGGGTTTGGAGAACCCAGTAGTATTCCATCTGGCCTTCAGGGTTCCATCAGGGTTTGGAGAACCCAGTAGTATTCCATCTGGCCTTCAGGGTTCCATCAGGGTTTGGAGAACCCAGTAGTATTCCATCTGGCCTTCAGGGATCCATCAGGGTTTGGAGAACCCAGTAGTATTCCATCTGGCCTTCAGGGTTCCATCAGGGTTTGGATAACCCAGTAGTATTCCATCTGGCCTTCAGGGTTCCATCAGGGTTTGGAGAACCCAGTAGTATTCCATCTGGCCTTCAGGGTTCCATCAGGGTTTGGAGAACCCAGTAGTATTCCATCTGGCCTTCAGTGTTCCATCAGGGTTTGGAGAATCCAGTAGTATTCCATCTGGCCTTCAGGGTTCCATCAGGGTTTGGAGAACCCAGTAGTATTCCATCTGGCCTTCAGGGTTCCATCAGGGTTTGGAGAACCCAGTAGTATTCCATCTGGCCTTCAGGGTTCCATCAGGGTTTGGAGAACCCAGTAGTATTCCATCTGGCCTTCAGGGTTTGGAGAACCCAGTAGTATTCCATCTGGCCTTCAGGGTTTGGAGAACCCAGTAGTATTCCATCTGGCCTTCAGGGTTCCATCAGGGTTTGGAGAACCCAGTAGTATTCCATCTGGCCTTCAGGGTTCCATCAGGGTTTGGAGAACCCAGTAGTATTCCATCTGGCCTTCAGGGTTCCATCAGGGTTTGGAGAACCCAGTAGTATTCCATCTGGCCTTCGGGGTTCCATCAGGGTTTGGAGAACCCAGTAATATTCCATCTGGCCTTCAGGGTTCCATCAGGGTTTGGAGAATCCAGTAGTATTCTATCTGGCCTTCAGGGTTCCATCAGGGTTTGGAGAAACCAGTAGTATTCCATCTGGCCTTCAGGGTTCCATCAGGGTTTGGAGAACCCAGTAGTATTCCATCTGGCCTTCAGGGTTCCATCAGGGTTTGGAGAACCCAGTAGTATTCCATCTCGCCTTCAGGGTTCCATCAGGGTTTGGAGAACCCAGTAGTATTCCATCTGGCCTTCAGGGTTCCATCAGGGTTTGGAGAACCCAGTAGTATTCCATCTGGCCTTCAGTGTTCCATCAGGGTTTGGAGAACCCAGTAGTATTCCATCTAGCCTTCAGGGTTCCATCAGGGTTTGGAGAACCCAGTAGTATTCCATCTGGCCTTCAGGGTTCCATCAGGGTTTGGAGAATCCAGTAGTATTCCATCTGGCCTTCAGGGTTCCATCAGGGTTTGGAGAACCCAGTAGTATTCCATCTGGCCTTCAGGGTATCATCAGGGCTTGGAGAATCCAGTAGTATTCCATCTGGCCTTCAGGGTTCCATCAGGGTTTGGAGAACCCAGTAGTATTCCATCTGGCCTTCAGGGTTCCATCAGGGTTTGGAGAATCCAGTAGTATTCCATCTGGCCTTCAGGGTTCCATCAGGGTTTGGAGAACCCATTAGTATTCCATCTGGCCTTCAGGGTTCCATCAGGGTTTGGAGAACCCAGTAGTATTCCATCTGGCCTTCAGGGTTCCATCAGGGTTTGGAGAACCCAGTAGTATTCCATCTGGCCTTCAGGGTTACATCAGGGTTTGGAGAACCCAGTAGTATTCCATCTGGCCTTCAGGGTTCCATCAGGGTTTGGAGAACCCAGTAGTATTCCATCTAGCCTTCAGGGTTCCATCAGGGTTTGGAGAACCCAGTAGTATTCCATCTGGCCTTCAGGGTTCCATCAGGGTTTGGAGAACCCAGTAGTATTCCATCTGGCCTTCAGGGTTCCATCAGGGTTTGGAGAACCCAGTAGTATTCCATCTGGCCTTCAGGGTTCCATCAGGGTTTGGAGAACCCAGTAGTATTCCATCTGGCCTTCAGGGTTCCATCAGGGTTTGGAGAACCCAGTAGTATTCCATTTGGCCTTCAGGGTTCCATCAGGGTTTGGAGAACCCAGTAGTATTCCATCTGGCCTCCAGGGTTCCATCAGGGTTTGGAGAACCCAGTAGTATTCCATCTGGCCTTCAGGGTTCCATCAGGGTTTGGAGAACCCAGTAGTATTCCATCTAGCCTTCAGGGTTCCATCAGGGTTTGGAGAACCCAGTAGTATTCCATCTGGCCTTCAGGGTTCCATCAGGGTGTGGAGAACCCAGTAGTATTCCATTTGGCCTTCAGGGTTCCATCAGGGTTTGGAGAACCCAGTAGTATTCCATCTGGCCTTCAGGGTTCCATCAGGGTTTGGAGAACCCAGTAGTATTCCATCTGGCCTTCAGGGTTCCATCAGGGTTTGGAGAATCCAGTAGTATTCCATCTGGCCTTCAGGGTTCCATCAGGGTTTGGAGAACCCAGTAGTATTCCATCTGGCCTTCAGGGTTCCATCAGGGTTTGGAGAACCCAGTAGTATTCCATCTGGCCTTCAGGGTTCCATCAGGGTTTGGAGAACCCAGTAGTATTCCATCTAGCCTTCAGGGTTCCATCAGGGTTTGGAGAACCCAGTAGTATTCCATCTGGCCTTCAGGGTTCCATCAGGGTTTGGAGAACCCAGTAGTATTCCATCTGGCCTTCAGGGTTCCATCAGGGTTTGGAGAACCCAGTAGTATTCCATCTGGCCTTCAGGGTTCCATCAGGGTTTGGAGAACCCAGTAGTATTCCATCTGGCCTTCAGGGTTCCATCAGGGTTTGGAGAATCCAGTAGTATTCCATCTGGCCTTCAGGGTTCCATCAGGGTTTGGAGAACCCAGTAGTATTCCATCTGGCCTTCAGGGTTCCATCAGGGTTTGGAGAACCCAGTAGTATTCCATCTGGGTTCCATCAGGGTTTGGAGAACCCAGTAGTATTCCATCTGGCCTTCAGGGTTCCATCAGGGTTTGGAGAACCCAGTAGTATTCCATCTGGCCTTCAGGGTTCCATCAGGGTTTGGAGAACCCAGTAGTATTCCATCTGGCCTTCAGGGTTCCATCAGGGTTTGGAGAACCCAGTAGTATTCCATCTGGCCTTCAGGGTTCCATCTGGGTTTGGAGAATCCAGTAGTATTCCATCTGGCCTTCAGGGTTCCATCAGGGTTTGGAGAACCCAGTAGTATTCCATCTGGCCTTCAGGGTTCCATCAGGGTTTGGAGAATCCAGTAGTATTCCGTCTGGCCTTCAGGGTTCCATCAGGGTTTGGAGAACCCAGTAGTATTCCATCTGGCCTTCAGGGTTCCATCAGGGTTTGGAGAATCCAGTAGTATTCCATCTGGCCTTCAGGGTTCCATCAGGGTTTGGAGAACCCAGTAGTATTCCATCTGGCCTTCAGGGTTCCATCAGGGTTTGGAGAACCCAGTAGTATTCCATCTGGCCTTCAGGGTTCCATCAGGGTTTGGAGAACCCAGTAGTATTCCATCTGGCCTTCAGGGTTCCATCAGGGTTTGGAGAACCCAGTAGTATTCCATTTGACCTTCAGGGTTCCATCAGGGTTTGGAGAACCCAGTAGTATTCCATCTGGCCTTCAGGGTTCGGAGAACCCAGTAGTATTGTTTTTTTCACTCAGGCAGTCACTTGGTGAAGGCTTCAGGATTACAAGTTATTGAATGCAAGAACCATGTGGTCCTCTGTAGCTCAATTGGTAGAGCATGGCGCTTATAACGCCAGGGTAGTGGGTTCGATCCCCGGGACCACCCATACGTAAAAATGTATGCGCACATGACTGTATGTCGCTTTGGATAAAAGCGTCTGCTTCTCTCTCTCTCTCTCTCTCTCTCTGTCACGCCCTGACGTATAGAACTCTTGTTAGTTGTGTCAGGGTGTAGAAGTTCTATGTTATTATTTCTATGGTTACAATCTAGGATTTATATTTCTATGCTTGGCCAGGTATGGTTCCCAATCAGAGGCAGCTGTCGCTCGTTGTCTCTGATTGGGGATCATACTTAGGTAGCCCAGTTGCCTACTATGTTTGTGGGATCTTGTTCCTGTGTTAGGCTTGTCTTTTGTATAGCCTTGGACTTCACATTACGTTGGTTGGTTGGTTGGTTGGTTGGTTGGTTGGTTGGTTTTGTTGTTTATTATTTAATAAACATGTTCACATACCACGCTGCACCTTGGTCTGACCCGTCTCTCAACGATCGTGACGCTCTCTCTCTTTACCTCTCTCTCTTTCTGTCTAATCCTCTCACCCACCGTTCTCTCCACCCTCGCTCCACTTTCAGTGTTAATTTCAAAATGTATTATGGCCACATTGATTAAGTTCCAGTAAAACTCTAACCAATAAGATGATCATTTACAGAACTGCACAACAATGGTTTTAATTATTGATATCAACATGCTTAATTTATTTACCCTGTGCTGTGGAATACATCGTTTGTAGTCCCTCTGTTCCCCTCTTGTCTCCTCCTTTCTCCTCTGTTCTTCTCCTTTCTCTTCAGTTCTTCTCCTTTCTCCTCCGTTCTACTCCTTTCTCCTCTGTTATTTTCCTCTGTTCTCCTCCTTTCTCCTCTGTTCTCCTTCTTTCTCCTCTGTTCTCCTTTCTCCTCTGTTTTTCTCCTCTGTTCTCCTACTTTCTCCTCTGTTCTCCTCCTTTCTCTTCTGTTCTCCTCCTTTCTCCTCTGTTCTCCTTTCTCCTCCTTTCTCCTCGGTTCTTCTCCTTTCTCCTCCTTTCTCTGTTCTTCTCCTTTCTCCTCTGTTCTTCTCCCTTTTCCTCTGTTCTCCTCCTTTCTCCTCTGTTCTCCTCCTTTCTCCTCTGTTCTTCTCCTTTCTCCTCGGTTCTTCTCCTTTCTCCTCCTTTCTCTGTTCTTCTCCTTTCTCCTCTGTTCTTCTCCTTTTTCCTCTGTTCTCCTCCTTTCTCCTCTGTTCTCCTCCTTTCTCCTCTGTTCTTCTCCTTTCTCATCATTTCTCCTCTTCTTCTCCTTTCTCATCATTTCTCCTCCTTTCTCCTCCTTTCTCCTCTGTTCTTCACCTTTCTCCTCTGTTCTCCTCCTTTCTCCTCTGTTTTCCTCCTTTCTCCTCTGTTCTCCTCCTTTCTCCTCCCTTCTCTGTTCTCCTCCTTTCTCCTATTTTTTTCCTTACCACTTTCATGCTCTTTGCCTTCGTCTCCAACCTGTTCTAGCAAAGTACATGTATCTCTTCTCTTTCATGTTCATATCTCTTCTCCCCTTTTCTCTCTATCTCGCTTTATTTTCTCTTTCTGAAAGCACCTCTATGTCTCTGTTTTGTTATCTTAAATACTGTATGTCTCTCTTCTATCTCTGCTTTCCCTCCCTGCTCTTTGTGCAGTTTGACTAGCTATCTGTAGACAGTATAAAGTTTGACTAGCTATCTGTAGTCAGTATACAGTTTGACTAGATATCTGTATTCAGTATACAGTTTGACTAGCTATCTGTAGACAGTATAAAGTTTGACTAGCTATCTGTAGCCAGTATACCGTTTGACTAGATATCTGTAGTCAGTATACATGTTACGAACCCCGTGGCTCTAAACGTCTAGGGTGGATGGACATGAGACCCGTAACATAAATCATGCAAATTATAAGTGTGGCATGGAACAGTGAGAAGGAAAAACTACACGACAACCATAAACTACCGTCAAACACAAATGGTTTATTTCTGAACACACGGTAACGGTTTGGGAAAAAGGGCTGAGCAGGACCCAAGAAATGAAACAATAAGGTAAAACACCCCTAAGCTGATCTTGCCTGCCTCAAGAACCGCTAGGCTACTGCTACCATACAAAAATACAGTGGGTGGTCCGCTCAGGTCTAACTAGTGTTTATAGACAGTTCTTTCTACGGGAAATGTATGCCCAAGGGCAGCTAGCTCAAACTCCCCTTTTCCCAGAAACACACAATAGTTACCAAACAGAGTAACCAACAAATCAATGAGTACTCTAAACACAGGACATCACAGTATCCATTACTCACATACAAAACAGTGGTCTAACAGAATTACCAATCATAGTAAACAGCAACTTAGTGAGTAACCAAAAACAGGACACCACCGTGTCCATACTCACATACGGAAATATTCTCTCTCTCTCTCAACAAACACAAGACTGGTTTTTATACAATGGGATGTGTGATTGAACAAACGAGTAACAGGTGGTGCAATGCACAGGAATGTTCACTGATTGGTCCAATCAGCAGACACCTCAACGACCACCAATCAGGAACATACAGGACACCTGTGATTAGGGCAGAAGGAGAGAAACACACAAAAACACAGGATACCTGTATCCGTAACACTCCCCACCCTTAAAAGAGCAAACCACAATGGTTTGCGACACACGTACTATCACAACACCCAAATTCACAAATCATCCTGCCGGGATAACAAAAAAAAAACCTAGATCATTACACACGAGACAAAGCATCTGCCAACACATTATCCAACCCCTTTTTGTGGCGGATCTCCAAATTATAATTTTGCACGACAAGTGCCCAACGCATAAGGCGTTGGTTCTGGTTGTACATCCGGTGGAGAAAAACTAAGGGGTTATGGTCAGTATAAACTATCACTGGTAATGCACTGGAACCAACATAAACTTCAAAGTACTGCAGAGCTAACAACAAAGCTAGAGCTTCTTGTTCAATGGTGGAATAGTTTGTCTGACATTTGTTAAATTTCCGTGAAAAATAACAGACAGGATGGTCCACTCCACTCTGGTCTTGCTGCAGTAGAACAGCCCCAGCACCTCTGGCACTTGCATCTACCTCCAGTTTAAACGGTCGTTCAAAATCTGGCGCAGCAAGAACAGGAGTACTACATAAGAGTGCTTTAGCAGTGTTGAAAGCAGTACGACACCCTTCAGACCATACAAATTTTCTCGCCGGACTGAGCAAATCCGTTAATGGAGCAACTACCGCAGATAAATTTTTACAGAAGCTACGGTAGTAGCCAACCATCCCTAAAAAACGGCGTAGCTCTCTTCTGGTGGTAGGTGCGGGAAATGCGTTTATAGCTGAGACCTTGGCATCTACAGGGCGCACCTGACCATGGCCGACCTGTTTACCAAGATAAGTAACAGTGGCCTTCCCAAACTCGCACTTTGCTAAGTTCAGGGTTAGAGAAGCGGTTGCTAGACGTTCACACACTACCCTTAGAGTTTTAACATGATCAGACCACTCAGTTGAATAAATTACCAGATCATCAAGGTAAGCACTACAATTAGGAACTCCAGCCAATACTGTGTTAACCAGGCGTTGGAAAGTGGCTGGTGCGTTCCGCATCCCAAATGCCATGACAGCATATTGTAGGAAGTGATCTGGGGTCACAAAGGCAGAGATGTCGGAGGCACGTGGGGTTAACGGCACCTGCCAGTAACCTTTTAGAAGATCTAGTTTGGTTACATAAGTAGCAGCACCAACAGTATCAATACAGTCATCCAGTCTGGGTAACGGGAACGAGTCGGGCACTGTGACAGCATTGACCTTCCGATAGTCCGTACATAATCTGGATGTCCCATCAGGTTTAGGAACCAGAATGCACGGAGAACTCCAAGGACTTGAACTTGGCATAGCCAGGTTATTCTCCAGCAAATAACCGACCTCACCCCTCATGATCTTTCTTTTAGAGACGTTGACACGATAAGGATGTTGCTTGATAGGTGCAGCGTTTCCAACATTAATGTCATGTTCTAACACATTTGTACATGTAGGAACATCATTAAAAAGACATGGAAAGCTGTGTAATAGTCTCACAATATCATCTGACTGTCTGTCCGTTAAATGAATCAGGCTTGACGGGAGAGACAGCAGCATCTCTGAATTGGGCAATCTAGCACACTGCTGCTGAGTATTGCGCAACTCCAAACCATCTCCGTCCACATCACTAACATGACCTCCCACTACAGCCGTAGCAGCAATAGAGACAGCCGACTCGGCCAGTTTCTCTGGACTGTCTACCTGAGTGACGGGTCTGGTGTGGTATGTCTTCAACATGTTAATGTGGCACACACGAGATTGGCGTTTTCTATCAGGAGTCTGTATCACGTAGTCAGTTTCACTTAGTTTCTTTTCAATGACATAAGGACCAGAGAAACGTGCTGACAATGACGCTCCTGGCACAGGCAACAACACAAGAACTCGGTCACCTGGCTGCAGTGAACGAGAAACAGCCTGTGTGTCATAGTGTCGTTTCATCCGTTTCTGTGAGGAAGACAGCGCTTCCTTTGCTAGAGCACAGGCAGCATGTAGGCGCTCACGAAAGCGACTAACGTAGTCCAACACATTTTCTTTCACACACAACTCTTGTGACAAAAACTGATCCTTAAGGACTTTCATAGGTCCTCTCATGGTGTGTCCAAACACCAGTTCAGCTGGGCTGAACCCTAGGGATTCCTGTACTGTCTCACGGACAGCAAACAAAACTAGAGGAACTCCCTCATCCCAATCTTTCTCAGATTCCAAACAATATTTACGGAGCATAGACTTCAAGGTCTGATGCCAACGTTCAGCGTACCCTGAGACTCTGGGTGATATGCGCTTGACACACGGTGTGTAACTGACAAGGATTTTAACACTTGTTTGAACAGTGTAGAAAGGAAATTCGTACCCTGATCAGTTTGTATCACCTTAGGTAACCCAAAAGTTGAGAAGAATTTGATCAACGCTTTACTCACCACCGGAGCAGTAATCCTTCGCAGAGGAATGGCCTCTGGGTACCTGGTGGCCACACACATAATTGTCAACATAAACTGGTTACCAGATTTTGTTTTTGGTAACGGTCCAACACAATCAACCATCACATGTTCGAAGGGTTCACCTATGGCCGGTATGGGACAAAGAGGCGCGGGGGAAATAACCTGGTTCGGTTTCCCAACTACTTGACAGGTGTGGCAAGTCCGACAGAACTGAGCCACATCTTGTTTTAAGCCAGGCCAAAAGAAATGTCGCAAAACACGATCATAAGTCTTGGTGACTCCCAGATGTCCGGACCACTGGTGATCATGAGCGAGGGATAAAACATTTTGTCGAAAGGCTGTAGGAATCACTATTTGGTAAACAGCATTCCAATCTCCGCCAGCGTCAACATGGGATGTCCATTTACGCATGAGGAGATTACCATCAATGAAGTATGCCATGTTTTTCTTCTTTAGCTCCTCCTCTGAGACAACACTAGAAAAACATTTAGCCAGGCTAATGTCAACCTGTTGGTTAGCGATCAGCTGCTCACGAGTAACTGGTAACTGTATTGCCTCAGCAACAAGTTCCACATCCTTCTTCCTTTCTCTGGGCTGTTGGTCAGACTGCACCAGCTTATCAGAGGTAGCACCCAAACTATCCTCTGGGTCACACTCTCTGAATAGAATCGTGTTCGACAAATCTATCACTTCACCCACTTGTCGTGCTTGAGCACGTGTGACAGCACAAGCGGGAACACATCTGGATAACCCTGTGCCAGCTCCTCGGAGAGCGACTGGTCACTTTTATCCAATACCTCCAATACGGGTATCACCTTTCCTCCGGCAATATCGTTGCCCATTATAAATGTCACACCTTTTACTGGCAACATAGGACGTACGCCCACTCTGAACAATCCACTGACTAACTCAGAGTGTACGTTCACAAAGTGCAATGGCACTGGGACAAATCCCATTTCAATTCCTTGTACTAACACACTGGAACCACAATATGTATTATTAGACAAGGGCAACACATCAGCTAGTATGAACGACTGCGCCGCACCAGTATCTCTGAGGATTCTAACTGGACGCTGAGACGCTTCGTCATCTGATATAGAAACAAACCCCTCAAAAATGAACGGTTCATAACTGTGATCTGGGACAGGGACTTTCAAACCACAGTCACTATGAGGCCTCTGTCTTGATTCCGGCCTTACAACCGTACGAATCAGCCCAACACCCGTTGGCGGCCTGGCGTGCTGAGGCATCCCCGGTTTGCGTTTAAGCAAAAGCAATCACTAACCAAATGTCCCACCTTATGACAATAGAAACAGTGACGCACATCTTTTGGGCGTGCTGGACGTACTGCTGGTCGACTAGGACTAAAAGTTAGCAACTCCGCAGCCCTGCTCTCCGTACGAGCCGAAAACACGCTCTTATGCGTCAACACAAATTCGTCTGCCAATACAGACGCTTCCGACAGTGAGGATACTTTCTGTTCGTTCAGATAAACTACAATGCGTTCGGTAAGCAATTTTTAAACTCTTCTAACAAGATTAACTCCCGTAGAGAGTTAAAATCAGTTACCTTACTAGCACTGTGCCATTTGTCAAACATATTTCCTTTGTCTCTAGCAAACTCCACATAAGTCTGAGTAGGAGACTTTTTATGAGACCTAAATCTCTGTCGATATGCCTCAGGAACAAGCTCATAGGCACGAAGAACAGTAGCTTTGACCACTTCATAATTCAAACTGTCTTCAAGAGGTAGCGCTGCCAGAACCTCTTGGGCTTTACCTGTTAGTTTACACTGAAGTAATAGGCACCATACCTCTTCGGGCCATTTCAATGCTACCGCTATACGTTCAAACACACTGAAATAGGAATCAACCTCTGACTCCCTAAACACAGGTACCAAGGTGATCTGTCTACTAATATCAAAATTAGCAGACGACACAGCTGGTGAGGCTGGCTCACTAGCAGGCATAGTATGAGCAGAGACTAACCTCGCTGTTTCTGCCTCTAGTTCCATTTACGCATCTCCAGTTCCATCTTACGCGTCTCCAGTTCTTGATCAAGCCTACGTGTCTCCAGTTCTGCCTCTAGCTTACGCGTCTCCTGTTCTGCCTCTAGCTCCATTTTACGCATCTCCAGCTTGTCTTGCCTGATTTGTGCCCGCTCTTCCGCCTCCATTTGGAGCCGTGTCGAGCGGACATCGATCCTGGCATCACTGTCAGTCAGTGGGGAGAGTGGGTCATAACGGGGCAAGGTGGCTGGAGCCTTAGCCTCGTCCTCAGACACTGATGGGCTTACAGGAACAGCCACCACCTCCCCCTACAGGAGCAGCAGACTCAGGCGGCGGTAACTCAAGCACTCGCTCGTTCAACAACATCGCTAGCACTACTTCCCTAACTTCTGCTTTCACTAAACCCCTCGGTATGGGTGCAGAAAAGTGGTCAGCCAAAACCTGTAGATCCACTCTACGGCAATTCTCAAAAACCTCCCACGTAGGGTTTTCCAAAAATGCCTCCAACTCAAAAGTAGCCATCCTACTAGCAACACGAGCCGTCGACTACTGAACACACAAAAAACAGGTAGTACAGCTGCCAAGCTCAACACTGAACCAGACACTTACTAATTTGCATGAGTAGCATGGGATAGATCCCAGACGAGCCCCCACTTTATGTTACGAACCCCGTGGCTCTAAACGTCTAGGGTGGATGGACATGAGACCCGTAACATAAATCATGCAAATTATAAGTGTGGCATGGAACAGTGAGAAGGAAAAACTACACGACAACCATAAACTACCGTCAAACACAAATGGTTTATTTCTGAACACACGGTAACGGTTTGGGAAAAAGGGCTGAGCAGGACCCAAGAAATGAAACAATAAGGTAAAACACACCTGTGATTAGGGCAGAAGGAGAGAAACACACAAAAACACAGGATACCTGTATCCGTAACAATACAGTTTGACTAGATATCTGTAGTCAGTATACAGTTTGACTAGCTATCTGTATCCAGTATACAGTTTGACTAGCTATCTGTATGCTGTTCCAGTTTGACTAGCTATCTGTATCCAGTATACAGTTTGACTAGCTATCTGTAGCCAGTATACAGTTTGACTAGCTATCTGTATGCTGTTCCAGTTTGACTAGCTATCTGTATCCAGTATACAGTTTGACTAGCTATCTGTAGCCAGTATACAGTTTGACTAGCTATCTGTAGCCAGTATACAGTTTGACTAGTTATCTGTAGTCAGTATACAGTTTGACTAGCTATATGTAGCCAGTATACAGTTTGACTAGCTATCTGTAGCCAGTATACAGATTTACTAGCTATCTGTAGCCAGTATAAGGTTTGACTAGCTATCTGTACTGAAGCCTCTGTTCTGTTCTCTGTCTTTTTCCTTCTCTCAACTCCATTTCTTTCTGATACCTCTCCACACTACACACACACACACACACACACACACACACACACACACATACACACACACACACACACACACACACACACACACAGTCTTGCGCAGCTAACCTTTCGGGGACATACAATTCAGTCCCATTCAAAATCCTATTTTCCTTAACCCCTAACCCCTAACCCTAACCCTAACCCGTATCCTTACCCTAACCTTAACCCAAACCCTAACCTTAACACAAAAACCTAACCTTAACCCTAACCTTAAACCTAACTCTAGCTCCTAACCCTAAAACTAACCCTAAAACTAACCCTAGCTCCTATCCCTATCCTTAAACCTAATTCTAACCCTAACACTAATTTTAACCTTAACCCTAAACCCCCTAGAAATAGCATTTGACCTTGTGGGGATCAACAAAATGTCCCCAGTTGGTCACATTTTTGTTTGTTTACTATTCTTGTGGGGACTTCTGGTCCCCACAAGTATAGTTAAACACATCGACACACACACACACACACACACACACACACACACACACACACACACACACACACACACACACACACACACACACACTGAGTATGCCTTCTGGTTGGGGTCCCTGGAGGCCTGGAGGCTGTAGATGCTACTACCGATGGAACAGAAGAAATGCCTTGACCTTTTTGCAGCTATATGTGCTGTGACTCGTCTCTGCTAGGTTTGACAGGGGCAACATGATACCTCCCGGGGAATTATTCTAGTCAATACCGCAATCCTACACCTTTTGTCTACGTATTGAATGGATATAACATAATATATTATTGACTAGCAGTAGAGAGACACTGAAGTGTTCTACAGACTTTTACAGTGCATGTGACTGTTTCTTCTTCAGTCCAGCTCTGTAGCTCAGTTGGTAGAGCATGGCGCTTAAACGCCAGGGTTGTGGGTTCGTTTCCCACGGGGGGCCAGTATGAAAATGTATGCACTCACTAACTGTAAGTCGCTTTGAATAAGAGCGTCTGCTAAATGACTAAAGTGTAAAACACTAGGCTACATGGGAGAGTAGAGTTAGACAGGTTTCTCTCTCTGGCTTGCCAAGCTCTGTGGGGAGAGAACATGGGGAGAGATAAAGAGAGAAACCCAGAGGGAGTCAGACATATAGGGAGCGATAAGGAGAGAATTGTAATGAGAGAGCGAGAGAGAAATACACTACAGAAAAAGAAGGAACAGCATGTCAGAAATCAGCTCAATGTAATTGAACAAACAACAACACGAAGAGCTATCTATCCAAAATGGAGATGTATGGGTAAATCACTTCTCCAACCATTTTTGGCCCTATAACAAAGGTCAAACAGCAAAAAAATATACATGATCAAATGCAATCTTAGAATCAACTATTAAAGACTACCAGAACCCACTGGATTCTCCAATTACATTGAATGAAATACAGGACAAAATACAAACCCTCCAACCCAAAAAGGCATGTGGTGTTGATGGTATCCTCAATTAAATGATAAAATATACAGACCACGAATTACAATTGGCTATACTTAAACTCTTTAACATCATCCTTAGCTCTGGCATCTTCCCCAATATTTGGAACCAAGGACTGATCACCCCAATCCACAAAAGTGGAGACAAGTTTGATCCCAATAACTACCGTGGGATATGTGTCAACAGCAACCTTGGGAAAATCCTCTGCATTATCATTAACAGCAGACAAGTTAATTTCCTCAGTGAAAACAATGTACTGAGCAAATGTCAAATTGGCTTTTTACCAAATTACTGTACGACAGACCACGTATTCACCCTGCACACCCTAATTGACAAACAAACTAAACAAAACAAAGGCAATGTCTTCTCATGATTTGTTGATTTCAAAAAAGCTTTTGACTCAATTTGGCAATGAGGGTCTGCTATACAAATTGATGAAAAGTGGGGTTGGGGGAAAAACATACAACATTATAAAATCCATGTACACAAACAACAAGTGTGCTGTTAAAATTGGCAAAAAACACAAACATTTATTTACACAGAGCCGTGGGGTGAGACAGGGATGCAATTTAAGCCCCACCCTCTTCAAACATATATCAACGAATTGGTGAGGGCAGTAGAACAGTCTGCAGCACCCGGCCTCACCCTACTAGAATCTTAAGTAATATGTCTACTGTTTGCTGATGATCTGGTGCTTCTGTCACCAACCAAGGAGGGCCCACAGCAGCACCTAGATCTTCTGCACAGATTCTGTCAGACCTGGGCCCTGACAGTAAATCTCAGTAAGACAAAAATAATGGTGTTCCAAAAAAGGTCCAGTTGCCAGGACCACAAGTACAAATTCCATCTAGACACCGTTGCCCTAGAGCACACAAAAAACGACACATACCTTGGCCTAAACATCAGTGCCACAGGTAACTTCAACAAAGCTGTGAATGTTCTGAGAGGCAAGAAGGGCCTTCTATGCCATCAAAAGGAACATAAAATTTGACATACCAATTAGGATCTGGCTAAAAATACTTGAATCAGTTATAGAACCCATTGCCCTTTATGGTTCTGAGGTCTGGGGTCCGCTCACCAACCAACAATTCACAAAATGGGACAAACACCAAATTGAGACTCTGCATGCAGAATTCTGCAAAAACATCCTCCGTGTACAACGTAAAACACAAAATAATGCATGCAGAGCAGAATTAGGCCAATACCCGCTAATTATAAAAATCCAGAAAAGAGCCGTTAAATTCTATAACCACTTAAAAGTAAGCGATTCCCAAACCTTCCATAACAAAGCCATCACCTACAGAGAGATGAACTTGGAGAAGAGTCCCCTAAGTAAGCTTGTCCTGGGGCTCTGTTCACAAACACAAACAGACCCCACACAGCTCCAGGACAACAACAACAACAACACAATTAGGCCCAACCAAATCACGAGAAAACAAAAAGAGAATTACTTGACACATTGGAAAGAACAAACAAAAAAACAGAGCAAACTAGAATGCTATTTGGCCCTAAACAGAGAGTACACAGTGGCAGAATACTTGACCACTGTGACTGACCCAAACTTAAGGAAAGCTTTGACTATGTACAGACTCAGTGAGCATAGCCTTGCTATTGAGAAAGGCCGCCGTAGGCAGACCTGGCTCTCAAGAGAAGACAGGCTATGTGCACACTGCCCACAAAATGTGGTGGAAACTGAGCTGCACTTCCTAACCTCCTGCCAAATGTATGACCATATTAGAGACACATATTTCCCTCAGATTACAGCGATCCACAAAGAATTTGAAAACAAACCCAATTTTGATAAACTCCCTTATCTACTGGGTGAAAAACCACAGTGTGCCATCACAGCTGCAAGATTTGTGACCTGTTGCCACAAGAAAAGGACAACCATTGTAAATACAACCCATATTTATGTTTATTTATTTTCCCATTTGTACTTTAACTATTTGCACATTGTTACAACACTGTATATATACATAATATGACATTTGAAATGTCTTTATTCTTTTGAAACTTCTGAGTGTAATGTTTACTGTTAATATTTATTGTTTATTTCACTTTTGTTTACTATCTACTTCACTTGCTTTGGCAATGTTAACACACGTTTCCCATGCCAATAAAGCCCTTAAATTGAATTGAATTGAATTGAGAGAGAGAGAGAGAGAGAGAGGCATGGACTGTCTCTGTGTAGACATTTGTGCTGTAGACTGTAGACATGGGGTAACCCTAACCCTAATGAGGTAATCCTCAGTGTGTCGCTAATGGAGTGTGTCCCTAGTGGGGTAACTAGAGAGAAGGGAGATATATGAGATACATGTATTTTTGACTGACAACTGAACCTGATTTTAATTCCGCTGCTCTATTCATCGCTACATACAGTGGGGGAAAAAAGTATTTAGTCAGCCACCAATTGTGCAAGTTCTCCCACTTAAAAAGATGAGAGAGGCCTGTAATTTTCATCATAGGTACACATCAACTATGACAGACAAAATGAGAAGAAAAAAAATCTTGTAGAAAATCACATTGTAGGATTTTTAATGAATTTATTTGCAAATTATGTTGGAAAATAAGTATTTGGTCAATAACAAAAGTTTCTCAATACTTTGTTATATACCCTAAGTTGGCAATGACACAGGTCAAACTTTTTCTGTAAGTCTTCACAAGGTTTTTACACACTGTTGCTGGTATTTTGGCCCATTCCTCCATGCAGATCTCCTCTAGAGCAGTGATGTTTTGGGGCTGTCGCTGGGCAACACAGACTTTCAACTCCCTCCAAAGATTTTCCATGGGGTTGAGATCTGGAGACTGGCTAGGCCACTCCAGGACCTTGAAATGCTTCTTACGAAGCCACTCCTTCGTTGTCATGCTGAAAGACCCAGCCACGTTTCATCTTCAATGCCCTTGCTGATGGAAGGAGGTTTTCACTCAAAATCTCACGATACATGGCCCCATTCATTCTTTCCTTTACACGAATCAGTCGTCCTGGTCCCTTTGCAGAAAAACAGCCCCAAAGCATGATCTTTCCACCCCCATGATTCACAGTAGGTATGGTGTTCTTTGGATGCAACTCAGCATTCTTTGTCCTCCAAACACGACGAGTTGAGTTTTTACCAAAAAGTTCTATTTTGGTTTCATCTGACCATATGACATTCTCCCAATCCTCTTCTGGATCATCCAAATGCACTCTAGCAAACTTCAGACGGGCCTGGACATGTACTGGCTTAAGCAGGGGGACATGTCTGGCACTGCAGGATTTGAGTCCCTGGCGGCGTAGTGTGTTACTGATGGTAGGCTTTGTTACTTTGGTCCCAGCTCTCTGCAGGTCATTCACTAGGTCCCCCTGTGTGGTTCTGGGATTTTTGCTCACCGTTCTTGTGATCATTTTGACTCCACGGTGTGAGATCTTGCGTGGAGCCCCAGATCGAGGGAGATTATCAGTGGTCTTGTATGTCTTCCATTTCCTAATAATTGCTCCCACAGTTGATTTCTTCAAACCAAGCTGCTTACCTATTGCAGATTGTCTTCCCAGCCTGGTGCAGGTCTACAATTTTGTTTCTTGTGTCCTTTGACAGCTCTTTGGTCTTGGCCATAGTGGAGTTTGGAGTGTGACTGTTTGAGGTTGTGGACAGGTGTCTTTTATACTGATAACAAATTCAAACAGGTGCCATTAATACAGGTAACGAGTGGAGGACAGAGGAGCCTCTTAAAGAAGAAGTTACAGGTCTGTGAGAGCCAGAAATCTTGCTTGTTTGTAGGTGACCAAATACTTATTTTCCACCATAATTTGCAAATAAAGTCATAAAAAATCCTACAATGTCATTTTCTGGAAAAAAAATTCTCAATTTGTCTGTCATAGTTGACGTGTACCTATGATGAAAATTACAGGCCTCTTTCATCTTTTTAAGTGGGAGAACTTGCACAATTGGTGGCTGACTAAATACTTTTTTCCCCACTGTACAGTAAATTCAGTCTGAAACTGCCATTCCTAGAAGTCATTGAGGGGCATTGTACAAAACAAATTAATCAGTGATTGGACCGTCTCTAACAAATCTAGCAAAGTTGATAACATGATCAAACAGAAATTTGCATCCTGTAGCACTAACTCCAAAAAGTTTTGGGACACTGTAAAGTCCATGGAGAATAAGAGCACTTCCTCCCAGCTGCCCACTGCACTGAGGCTAGGAAACACTATCACCACCGATAAATCTACAATAATCGAGAATTTCAACAAGCATTTTGCTACAGCTGGCCATGCTTTCCATCTGGCTACCACTAACCCGGCCACCAACTCTGCACCCTCTGCTGCAACTTGCCCATGCCCCCCCCGCTTCTCCTTCACACAAATTCAGACAGCTGATGTTTTGAAAGCGCTGCAAAATCTGGACCCCTACAAATCAGCTGGGCTAGACAACTGGACCCTTTCTTTCTAAAACTAGCCGCCGAAATTGTCGCAACCCCTATTACTAGTCTGTTCAACCTCTCTTTCATAACGTCTGAGATCCCCAGAGATTGGAAAGCTGCCGCGGTCATCCCCCTCTTCAAAGGGGGTGACACTCTAGATCCAAACTGCTACAGACCTATATCCATCCTGCCCTGCCTTTCGAAAGTATTCGAAAGCCAAGTTAACAAACAGATCACCGACCATTTCGAATACCACCGTACCTTCTCCGCTATGCAATCCGGTTTCGAGCTGGTCACGGGTGCACTTCAGCCACGCTCAAGGTCCTAAACGATATTATAACCGAGATTGATAATAGACAGTACTGTGCAGCCGTCTTCATCGACCTGGCCAAGGCTTTCGACTCTGTCAACCACCGCATTCTTATTGGCAGACTAAATAGCCTTGGTTTCTCAAATGACTGCCTCGCCTGGTTCACCAACTACTTCTCAGATAGAGTTCAGTGTGTCAAATCGGAGGGCCTGTTGTCTGGACCTATGGCAGTCTCTATGGGGGTGCCACAGGGTTCAATTCTTGGGCCGACACTTTTCTCCGTGTATATCAATGATGTCGCTCTTGCTGCTGGTGACTCTCAGATCCACCTCTACGCAGACGACACCATTTTGTATACATCTGGCCCTTCATTGGACACTGTGTTAACAAACCTCCAAACGAGCTTCAATGCCATACAACAATCCTTCAGTAGCCTTCAACTGCTCTTAAACACTAGTAAAACTAAATGCATGCTTTTCAATCGAACGCTGCTAGCACCCGCCCACCCGACTAGAATCACCACTCTCGACGGGTCTGACCTAGAGTATGTGGACAACTACAAATATCTAGGTGTCTGGTTAGACTGTAAACTCAACTTCCAGACTCACATAAAGAATCTCCAATCCAAAGTTAAATCTAGAATCGGCTTCCTATTTCGCAACAAAGCCTCCTTCACTCATGCTGCCAAACATGCCCTCGTAAAACTGACTATCCTACCGATCCTTGAATTCGGCGATGTCATTTACAAAATAGCCTCCAACACTCTACTCAGCAAATTGGATGTAGTCTATCACAGTGCCATCCGTTTTGTCTCCAAAGCCCCATACACTACCCACCACTGTGACCTGTACGCTCTTGTTGGCTGGTCCTCACTACATGTTCGTCGTCAAACCCACTGGCTCCAGGCCATCTATAAATCACTGCTAGGCAAATCCCCGCCTTATCTTAGCTCATTGGTCACCATAGCAGCACCCACCCGTAGTCTGCGCTCCAGCAGGTATATCTCACTGGTCATTCCCAAAGCCAACACCTCCTTTGGCCGCCATTCCTTCCAGTTCTCTGCTGCCAATGACTGGAACGAATTGCAAAAATCTCTGAAGCTGGAGACTCTTATCTCCCTCAATAACTTTAAGCATCAGTTGTCAGAGCACCTTACCGATCACTGCACCTGTACACAGCCCATCTGAAATTAGCCCACCCAACTACCTCATCCCTATATTGTTATTTATTTTGCTATTTTGCACCCCAGTATCTCTATTTGCACATCATCTCTTGCACATCTAGCATTCCAGTGTTAATACTATTGTAATTATTCTGCACTATAGCCTATTTATTGCCTTACCTCCATAACTTGCTACATTTGCACACACTGTATATATATTTTCTGTTGTATTTCTGACTTTATGTTTTTTTTTACCCCATATGTAACTCTGTGTTGTTTTTATTGCACTACTTTGCTTTATCTTGGCCAGGTCGCAGTTGTAAATGAGAACCTGTTCTCAACTGGCTTACCTGGTTAAATAAAGGTTAAATAAAAATAAAAATAAATAAAATGTAAGCCGGCTCTGGCCCAACCCATCAGTTTCTGGGACAAATCAGAATGGTCAGAATGTGTTCACATTCTAGAAGTCATCGGGGAGGGAGGAAACTCCAGAATCACTGTGGAGAAGAAACGTTGGTTGGCCAGAGAGATATGGATGGGTGGTCAGGCAGCAGGTCTTTGGAAACAGTCTTTATTTGTCTTTACAGTTGAAGTCGGAAGTTTACATACACCTTAGCCAAATACATTTAAACTCAGTTTTTCACAATTCCTGACATTTAATCCTAGTACAAATTCACTGTCTTAGGTCAGTTATGATCACCACTTTATTTTAAGAATGTGAAATGTCGGAATAATAGTTGAGAGAATTATTTATTTCAGCTTATATTTATTTCATCACATTCCTAGTGGGTCAGAAGTTTACATACACTCAATTAGTATTTGGTAGCATTGCCTTTAAATTGTTTAACTTGGGTCAAACATTTCGGGTAGCCTTCCACAAGCTTCCCACAATAAGTTGGGTGAATTTTGGCCCATTCCTCCTGACAGAGCTGGTGTAACTGAGTCAGGTTTGTAGGCCTCCTTGCTCGCACACACTTTTTCAGTTCTGCCCACAGATTTTCTATAGGATTGAACTCAGGGCTTTGTGATGGCCACTCCAATACCTTGACTTTGTTGTCCTTAAGCCATTTTGCCACAACTTTGGAAGTATGCTTGGGGTCATAGTCCATTAGGAAGACCCATTTGCGACCAAGCTTTAACTTCCTGACTGATGTCTTGAGATGTTGCTTCAATATATCCACATAATTTCCCTTCCTCATGATGTCATCTATTTTGTGAAGTGCATCAGTCCCTCCTGCAGCAAAGCACCCCCACAGCATGATGCTGCCACCCCTGTGCTTCACGGTTGGGATGGTGTTCTTCGGCTTGCAAGCCTTCCCCTTTTTCCTCCAAACATAGCGATGGTCATTATGGCCAAACAGTGCTATTTTTGTTTCATCAGACCAGAGGACATTTCTCCAAAAAGTACGATCTTTGTCCCCATGTGCAGTTGCAAACCGTAACCTGGCTTTTTTTATGGCGGATTTGGAGCAGTGGCTTTTTCCTTGCTGAGCGGCCTTTCAGGTTATGTCGATATACTGTAGGACTCCTTTTACTGTGGATATAGATACTTTTGTACCTGTTTCCTCCAGCATCTTCACAAGGTCCTTTGCTGTTATTCTGGGATTGATTTGCACTTTTCGCACCAAAGTACGTTCAACTCTAGGAGACAGAACGCGTCTCCTTCCTGAGCGGTATGACGGCTGCGTGGTCCCATGGTGTTTATACTTGCGTACTATTGTTTGTACAGATGAACGTGGTACCTTCAGGCGTTTGGAAATTGCTCCCAAGGGTGAACCAGACTTGTGGTCTACAATTTTTTTTCTGAGGTCTTGGCTGATTTCTTTTGATTTTCCCATGATGTCAAGCAAAGAGGCACTTAGTTTGAAGGTAGACCTTGAAATACATCCACAGGTACACCTCCAATTGACTGAAATGATGTCAATTAGCCTATCAGAAGCTTCTAAAGCCATGACATCATTTTCTGGAATTTTCCAAGCTGTTTAAAGGCACAGTCAACTTAGTGTATTTAAACTTCTGACCACTGGAATTGTGATACAGTGAATTATAAGTGAAATAATGTGTCTGTAAACAATTGTTGGAAAAATTGCTTGTGTCATGCACAAAGTAGATGTCCTAACAGACTTGCCAAAACCATAGTTTGTTAACAAGAAATTTGTGGAGTGGTTGAAAAACTATTTTTAATGACTCCAACCTAAGTGTATGTAAACTTCCGACTTCAACTGTATCTGCTCAAACAGACAGTCCAGTTATTGCAACTAGTATGTTGAACATAAGGTGGTTTCTTTTTGATTAGCTGTATTCATATTTTGCCTGTCATTGATGAATTTCTTGGCATTGGACCTTCCAGTCATGTTCACCACATCAACTCAGAGCCTTGTATGAAGTTTCTGAGGCACGCACGCACACACAACAACTGACGATCTCTCTATAAAGTCCACCCCTGGGTTAAAACTTTTTTCTCTTTGATCCAGAATCTGTAGTGTAGCTCTGAGAAACTACTGTTTTTTTCTCTTTGATCCAGACTCTGTAGTGTAGCACTATGAAACTCTAGCTATCTGTAGTGTAGCTCTGTGAAACTCTAGCTATCTGTAGTGTAGCTCTGTGAAACTCTAGCTATCTGTAGTGTAGCTCTGTGAAACTCAAGCTCTTTGTAGTGTAGCTCTGTGAAACTCTAGCTATCTGTAGTGTAGCTCTGTAAAACTCTAGCTATCTGTAGTGTAGCTCTGTGAAACTCTAGCTCTTTGTAGTGTAGCTCTGTGAAACTCTAGCTATCTGTAGTGTTGCTCTGTGAAATTCTAGCTCTTTGTAGTGTAGCTCTGTGAAACTCTAGCTATCTGTAGTGTAGCTCTGTGAAACTCTAGCTATCTCAGGGGGTTCTGGTGTAGTTCCTAACTGATTGTTCACAGACAGGCAGTCATGGGACACAGGCTCTGTGGGACACAGGCTCTGTGGGACACAGGCTCTATGGGACACAGGCTATGTGGGACACAGGCTCTATGGGACACAGGCTCTATGGGACACAGGCTCTATGGGACACAGGCTCTATGGGACACAGGCTCTGTGGGACACAGGCTCTGTGGGACACAGGCTCTGTGGGACACAGGCTCTATGGGACACAGGCTCTGTGGGACACAGGCTCTGTGGGACACAGGCTCTATGGGACACAGACTCTGTGGGACACAGGCTCTATGGGACAGAGGCTCTGTGGGACACAGGCTCTGTGGGACACAGGCTCTGTGAATAGATAAGGTTTTACTTCTGACTGAGCAGCACTGTAGATAAATAAATAATACATAATATGCCACTTAGCAGACGCTTTTATCCAAAGCGACTTACAGTCATGCGTGCATACATTTTTAGGTATGGGTGGTCCCAGGGATCGAACCCACTACCTTGGCGTTACAAGCGGCGTGCTCTACCATGCAGTTCACTTTATAAGAGAGGTGGTTGGCTACAATAGTGTGTGTATGGCTGTCCTGACTGCTGTATAACTCTCTGTGTGTATGGCTGTCCTGACTGCTCTATAACTCTCTGTGTGTATGGCTGTCCTGACTGCTGTATAACTCTCTGTGTGTATGGCTGTCCTGACTGCTCTATAACTATCTGTGTGTATGGCTGTCCTGACTGCTGTATAACTCTCTGTGTGTATGGCTGTCCTGACTGCTCTATAACTCTCTGTGTGTATGGCTGTCCTGACTGCTGTATAACTCTCTGTGTGTATGGCTATCCTGACTGCTCTATAACTCTCTGTGTGTATGGCTGTCCTGACTGCTCTATAACTCTCTGTGTGTATGGCTGTCCTGACTGCTCTATAACTCTCTGTGTGTATGGCTGTCCTGACTGCTCTATAACTCTCTGTGTGTATGGCTGTCCTGACTGCTCTATAACTCTCTGTGTGTATGGCTGTCCTGACTGCTGTATAACTCTCTGTGTGTATGGCTGTCCTGACTGCTCTATAACTCTCTGTGTGTATGGCTGTCCTGACTGCTCTATAACTCTCTGTGTGTATGGCTGTCCTGACTGCTGTATAACTCTCTGTGTGTATGGCTGTCCTGACTGCTCTATAACTCTCTGTGTGTATGGCTGTCCTGACTGCTCTATAACTCTCTGTGTGTATGGCTGTCCTGACTGCTGTATAACTCTCTGTGTGTATGGCTGTCCTGACTGCTGTATAACTCTCTGTGTGTATGGCTGTCCTGACTGCTCTATAACTCTCTGTGTGTATGGCTGTCCTGACTGCTCTATAACTCTCTGTGTGTATGGCTGTCCTGACTGCTCTATAACTCTCTGTGTGTATGGCTGTCCTGACTGCTCTATAACTCTCTGTGTGTATGGCTGTCCTGACTGCTCTATAACTCTCTGTGTGTATGGCTGTCCTGACTGCTCTATAACTCTCTGTGTGTATGGCTGTCCTGACTGCTCTATAACTCTCTGTGTGTATGGCTGTCCTGACTGCTCTATAACTCTCTGTGTGTATGGCTGTCCTGACTGCTGTATAACTCTCTGTGTGTATGGCTGTCCTGACTGCTGTATAACTCTCTGTGTGTATGGCTGTCCTGACTGCTGTATAACTCTCTGTGTGTATGGCTGTCCTGACTGCTGTATAACTCTCTGTGTGTATGGCTGTCCTGACTGCTGTATAACTCTCTGTGTGTATGGCTGTCCTGACTGCTGTATAACTCTCTGTGTGTATGGCTGTCCTGACTGCTCTATAACTCTCTGTGTGTATGGCTGTCCTGACTGCTCTATAACTATCTGTGTGTATGGCTGTCCTGACTGCTCTATAACTCTCTGTGTGTATGGCTGTCCTGACTGCTCTATAACTCTCTGTGTGTATGGCTGTCCTGACTGCTCTATAACTATCTGTGTGTATGGCTGTCCTTGACTGCTCTATAACTATCTGTGTGTATGGCTGTCCTGACTGCTGTATAACTCTCTGTGTGTATGGCTGTCCTGACTGCTGTATAACTCTCTGTGTGTATGGCTGTCCTGACTGCTGTATAACTCTCTGTGTGTATGGCTGTCCTGACTGCTCTATAACTCTCTGTGTGTATGGCTGTCCTGACTGCTGTATAACTCTCTGTGTGTATGGCTGTCCTGACTGCTGTTTAACTCTCTGTGTGTATGGCTGTCCTGACTGCTGTATAACTCTCTGTGTGTATGGCTGTCCTGACTGCTGTATAACTCTCTGTGTGTATGGCTGTCCTGACTGCTCTATAACTCTCTGTGTGTATGGCTGTCCTGACTGCTCTATAACTCTCTGTGTGTATGGCTGTCCTGACTGCTCTATAACTCTCTGTGTGTATGGCTGTCCTGACTGCTGTATAACTCTCAGTGTGTATGGCTGTCCTGACTGCTGTATAACTCTCTGTTTGTATGGCTGTCCTAACTGCTGTATAACTCTCTGTGTGTATGGCTGTCCTGACTGCTCTATAACCTGCAACAAATGGGAATAATAAGACCCTCCAGAGAGAAAAAAAGTAATTAGCCATCAGCCATTCTGTTACTGTGTACAGTGCCTTCGGAAAGTATTCCCCTTGACTTTTTCCATATTTTGTTAGGTTACAGCCTTCTTCTAAAATTGATTAAATTGTTTTTTCCTCATCAATCTATACACAATACCACATAATGACAAAGCAAAAACAGATTTTTATACATTTTAGCAAAAAAATGAAATGTTACATTTATATAAGTATTCAGACCCTCTACTCAGTACTTTGTTGAAGCACCTTTGGCAGAGATTACAGCCTCGAGTCATCTTGGATATGACGCTACAAGCTTGGCACACCTGTATTTGGGGAGTTTTTCCCATTCTTCTCTGCAGATCCTCTCAAGCTCTGTCAGGTTGGATGGGGAGAGTTGATACACAGCTATTTTCAGGTCTCTCCAGAGATGTTCGATCAGGTTTAAGTCCGGGCTCTGGCTGAGCCACTCAAGGACATTCAGAGACTTGTCCCGAAGCCACTCCTGCGTTACCTTGGCTGTGTGCTTAGGGTCGTTGTCCTGTTGGAAGGTGAATCTTCGCCCCAGTCTGAGGTCCTGAGAGCTCAAGAGCAGGTTTTCATCAAGGATCTCTCTGCACTTTACTCCATTCATCTTTGCCTCGATCCTGACTAGTCTCCCAGTCCCTGCCACTGAAAAACATCCCCACAGCATGATTCTGCCACCACCATGCTTTACAGTAGGGATGGTGCCAGGTTTCCTCCAGACGTGATGCTTGGCATTCAGGCCAAAGAGTTCAATCTTGGTTTCATCAGACCAGAGAATCTTGTTTCTCATGGTCTGAGAGTCTTTAGGTGTCTTTTGGCAAACTCCAAGCGGGCTCTCATGTGCCTTTTACTGAAGAGTGGCTTCCGTCTGGCCACTCTACCATAAAGGCCTGATTGGTGGAGTGCTGCAGAGATGGTTGTCCTTCTGGAAGGTTCTCCCATCTCCACAGAGGAACTCTAGAGCTCTGTCAGAGTGACCATCGGGTTCTTGGTCACCTCTCTGACCAAGGCCCTTCTCCCCCGATTGCTCAGTTTGGCCGGGAGGCCAGCTCTAGGAAGAGTCTTGGTGGTTCCAAACTTCTTCCATTTAAGAATGATGGAGGCCACTGTGTTCTTGGGGACTTTCAATGATGCAGAAATGTTTTGGTACAGAAACAATACTGCCTGGGGAAAGAACCTAAGGGAGTGCCAGATAAAGGGGAGGTAATGAGTGAGGTAATGGAGTCTAGGTGTGTCTCATGATGAAGCATAGGTGTGCGTAATGATTGATGCCAGGTGTGTGTAATGATTGATGCCAGGTGCGCGTAATGATGGTTACCAGGACCAGTGGTTAGTAAACCGGTGAGGTCGACGCCGGAGGGGAGGAGCGGGAGCAGACGTGTCACTTCCTTCCACTACATGGATTTCTTCTTCCTAAAGACGAGGAGAGAGAGAATAGATTAACCTCTACGGGATCGGTGTCCCGTATACGGGAAGATTGAGCTAATGTGCGCTAATGTGATTAGCATGACTGTTGTAAGTAACAGCAAACTTTCCAGGATATAGAAATGTCTTATATGGGCAGAAAGCTTAAATTCTTGGTAATCTAACTACATTGTCCAATTTACATTTTTACATTTACGTCATTTAGCAGACGCTCTTATCCAGAGCGACTTACAAATTGGTGCATTCAACTTATGATAGCCAGTGGGACAACCACTTTTATTTTTATTTTTTTATGGGGGGTGGGGGAGGGGGGGTAGAAGGATTACTTTTATACTATTCCAGGTATTCCTTAAAGAGGTAGGGTTTCAAGTGTCTCCGAAAGGTGGTCAGTGACTCCACTGTCCTGGTGTCGTGGGGGAGCTTGTTCCACCATTGGGGTGCCAGAGCAGCAAATAGCTTTGACTGGGCTGAGCAGGAACTGTGCTTCCGCAGAGGTAGGGGGGCTAGTAGGCCAGAGGTGGATGAACGTAGTGCCCTCGTTTGGTTGTAGGGTCTGATCAGAGCCTGAAGGTAAGGAGGTGCTGTTCCTCTCACAGCTCCGTAGGCAAGCACCATGGTCTTGTAGTAGATGCGAGCCTCAACTGGAAGCCAGTGGAGTGTGCGGAGGAGCGGGGTGACATGAGAGAACTTGGGATGGTTGAATACCAGACGGGCTGCAGCGTTCTAGATAAATTGTAGGGGTTTAATGGCACAGGCAGGGAGCCCAGCCAACAACGAGTTGCAGTAATCCAGACGGGAGATGACAAGTGCCTGGATTAGGACCTGTGCCGCTTTCTGTGTAAGAAAGTAGCTATTACAGTGAAAAGATACCATGTTATTGTTTGAGGAGAGTGCACAACAACAACAAAACGTATCAAGGCAACTGGTTTGACACATTCACCTCTGAAGGTAAATAATGTACTTACATTCAGTAATCTTGCTATGATTTGTCATCCTAAGGGTCCCAGAAATAAAATGTAGCATAGTTTTGTTTGATAAAATAAATTATTATATTCAAATGTAGGGACTGGGTTCTACAGTTTGAACCCCTGCTGTCTCTGGCTCCACACCAACCCTGCCCGGCCATCTAGATATGTCAAAGTTAGTGTATAAGCTAATGATCCATCATGTATGACATTCCTGGGAGTATGTAAACTTAAATTTTGTATTTCCATTTCATTTTTGTATGTTCTCTATAGTTATGTACCTGAAAATGTATCAATTGACCAATTCGGCACATTTGGGCAGACTTGATACAAAATAGTCCAGTACTGCAATGCTTCACTGGATCAATCTGAAACTTTGCACACAGACTGCTACCATCTAGTGGCGAAAATCTAAATTGCCCCTAAACTGCAATATTATATTGTGGCCTTTCTCTTGCATTTGAAAGATGATGGAGATTCGTTTTCTATGGAAAACGCATGTTTTTTGTTTTTATTATCTTTTACCAGATCTAATGTGTTATATTCTCCTACATTAATTTCACCTTTCCACAAACTTCAAAGTGTTTCCTTTCAAATGGTATCAAGAATATGCATATCCTTGCATCAGGTCCTGAGCTACAGGCAGTTAGATTTGGGTATGTCATTTTAGGCGAAAATTGAAAAAAAGAGTCCGATCCTTAAGAGGTAAAAGTTTTGTTTTGACAATTTTTTTTACAATTGTTTTTCCACAGCAGCCCTTAAACACAATACCAAAACACAAAAACAAAACTTCCACTATACAACACATTCCCAAAGGTGATCAACATACGGTTTCCAAATTTCATCAAACACTTCCGTTTTTTGTTTAACTTTATTGAGGGTGAATATGACGCTTTCCAATTGATGGTTATACATTTTATTGCAGCAATTAGACCTAGATTACAAAACATGTATCTGATATTGATCACCAGTATTTATATTTTCCAACAGACATAATCTTGGAGATGGATGGATATAAATTCCTAGACACAATGAAATGATAGCACAAACATTATCCCAAAATGGTGTCAGTTTACCACAGGACTACAGCACATGTAATAGGGTTCCTTTGTGCTTTTTATCCAGGAAATAAATACCGGACCAAAGCTAAACTTTTTTAAGACAGATACCAAATATGCTCATTCCACCCTACCGAATGCTTTTTCAGCATCTATTGATACTGCCACTTTTGGATTGTTCAAGTTCTTGGTATGATGGATTATATTGAAAAAAAACTGTGAGAGAGAGAGAGAGAGAGAGAGAGAGAGAGAGAGAGAGAGAGAGAGAGAGAGAGAGAGTCTCTCTCCACCTGTAGACTACCTCTAGGGCAATCCAATAGTTAAGAGGATTTTTTTTATTATTTTTTTATTTAACCAGGTAAGCCAGTTGAGAACAAGTTCTCATTTACAACTGCGACCTGGCCAAGATAAAGCAAAGCAGTGCGATAAAAACAACAACACAGAGTTACATATGGGGTAAAAAAAACATAAAGTCAAAAAATACAACAGAAAATATATATACAGTGTGTGCAAATGTAGCAAGTTATGGAGGTAAGGCAATAAATAGGCTATAGTGCAAAGTAATTACAATTAGTATTAACACTGGAATGCTAGATGTGCAAGAGATTATGTGCAAATAGAGATACTGGGGTGCAAAAGAGCAAAATAAATAACAATATAGGGATGAGGTAGATTTGGTGAATTGGTCCTTGAATTGGTCCTTGAAGCGTTATTTTTTATGTTTCAGTAATTTTCCACTCAGTGTGTACCCTGCCTGGAGGCTGGGGTGCATCACCTTATCTAACCCCCAGCAGAACTGTCACTCTGATAACACCACTCTGCTCGCTCTCTCTGCACATACTGCACACACACACACACACACACACACACACACACACACACACACGACACACACATACACACCGTGTCCCACTCCTCCAGCGCCTTAAAGGGAAACTTCACCACTAGACACTATTTGGGGTGTTTTTCCAGTCTCCCTACATAATTATGAGTGACGAGAGGTGTTTCAGACATAATTATGCACCATAGCTGTATTTATTTACATGTTCGCACCGGGAGAGTTCAACTAATGATGTCATTGGTTGATTGAGCCTGCTGTCTGATCAAAAATGTTTTGTAGCAATTGTTGTGGACTTTGTGATTCGCCAATTGCACGATCACGCTAATAGCTAGTAGATATGGTTGTCATTGTTCAATAGAACCATTGGACTTGTCTCAACGATATTCCTATCTGCCAGGACATTGCAGGATATCTAGGTTATCTAGACTACAGCCTGACGGGAGCCCTACTTCCTTGTGTTCCCACCCTCATATTAAAAGGCATTTCAAAATGGGGTCCGTACTAGTTTCTACAGGTTCACAGGAGCTATGTTACCGTGCACTGTCTATCTAAGATGGCTAGCTAAATAATTACACAGAAGAGGAATGTCTGTGCTGAAATGAATTAGATCGCGGACAGTTCTTACTGGAGAGGGTCACTGCAGACCCCATGGAACGTGTGTGTGTGACAGTCCATCGAAGATTCGAAGCACATATGGATAGAGGTGTGCTGGAGACGTTCTTCAGAACCTCCAAGGTCACCTGACGGCGGTAGCCTAGACAAGCTGGATCAGGAGAGCAAATGACAAATTAATAAGTTGTTTTGCTGTTGGTAGCTAGCTAGCAATATAGCAAAGCTCTCTCTTCACACGAGGCTCAGTACTCAGTACTCGTACAGTACTTGTTGTTCAGTACAGTATAATTTTGTGATCATTTTGGCCATAACAGGACTTGCTAGTACCACTACAAGCCAAGCTTGCCAAGTGGAGCTAGCTAGCTTTGTTTGCTATACCCAAAATCTACTGTAGCCTAATGTTATAGCTAGCTAGCTACTGTAACGTTAGCTAGCTAGACTCAGTGCATCTCATTAGGAGCAAAACTGGAGAAATGTTTTGATGATGATGACAAAGTGTAAAGGAATGACTTTGGCTTTATGACTCATATTAGTCTTTGGGTAACTATACCTGTGTGTTGTAGCTAGCTAACGTTGAGTAACTATACCTGTGTGTTGTAGCTCGCTAGCTAACGTGTGTCTGTGAGATGACTCATATTAGTCTTTGAGTAACTATACCTGTGTGTTGTAGCTAGCTAGCTAACGTGTATCTGTGAGATGACTCACATTATTCTTTGAGTAACTATACCAGTGTGTTGTAGCTAGCTAGCTAATGTTGAGTAACTATACCTGTGTGTTGTAGCTAGCTAGCTAGCGTGTGTCTGTGAGATGACTCATATTAGTCTTTGAGTAACTATACCTGTGTGTTGTAGCTAGCTAGCTAACGTGTGTCTGTGAGATGACTCATATTAGTCTTGGAGTAACTATACCTGTGTGTTGTAGCTAGCTAGCTAACGTGTGTCTGTGAGATGACTCATATTAGTCTTGGAGTAACTATACCTGTGTGTTGTAGCTAGCTAGCTAACATGTGTCTGTGAGATGACTCATATTAGTCTTTGAGTAACTATACCTGTGTGTTGTAGCTAGCTAGCTAGTGTGTGTCTGTGAGATGACTCATATTAGTCTTGGAGTAACTATACCTGTGTGTTGTAGCTAGCTAGCTAACGTGTGTCTGTGAGATGACTCATATTAGTCTTTGAGTAACTCTACCTGTGTGTTGTAGCTAGCTAGCTAACGTGTGTCTGTGAGATGTTCTGCATTGTGCTCCTACAGTAGGAATGCAGACAGTACACAACGATTGAAAGTCTAATAGTATTTTCGTCATTCTCTTGCAGACAGTACCGCTTGGTGGCTTACAGATTATTTTTGGAGTTTGTTCTACGTGGAGAGAAGCTCGGCACAGGACACCGAATACCTCTACGTATTGTCTACGTATTTTCTACATTGACAGACTGATCTATTGTTTTATTGCCAACAAATGAATGTTGAAATGATACACCAACTTTTTTGTTCAGTAAGATGGCCGCTAGTTACTTCCAAATACATTTAATGAATATCGCAATGAAATCATCCAGGAGTTGAAGTCAACACTTTATTGGTTTCTGATGCAGCTGGAATCATTTAGTCACTTGTCAGTTACACTTGTAAAAAAAAATATAATATAAAACATTTTATATCAAACTCCATTATATACATACAGTATGCACAAGAGCTAGCAATATATATACCACAATGCAGTTGTGAGCATACTAGGCATTCTATATTATACTACAACGTCAGTCTAACTGAATATGGATGTTGTTTTGGCTGAATGTTCGAAGCAGGCTCCTGAATGTTCTTTAGCTGGTGAACCTCATCTTGTGTTGGCCAATGGCAGCTGGTCTGGTAGAAGGTCATGAGCTCCATGACCTTGGTCTCATAGACTGTACACTTTGGCTCTTGCCAGCCCTGTGCAGTCTTTTTTCCTCTTCCGAATCAGATGATGTTGAGCTTGAGTTTGTTTCCGGCTGAAAGTTTCATCCAATGGGTCTCCAGGATCTGTACTACTAAAGCTGGTGTCAAGGTCAACTTATACTTATAAACACACCAACAAGACATGTTTATGTCTAGAGTCAGTTATTGTATTTGCTCAACATGTAGTCATGGAAAGATTCCAGCAAAGGTGACTTACACTAGTTCCTGGTGCTGAGCTTGATGTTAATGCCGCTGCAGATGTTGATGGGATCGGACTCTGTAAATAGAACACATAGGCCAGTCACATTAGCCTCTGCTGTAGTTAGTTAGCTAGTTGGCTAATGGTCAGATACGGTCCGGTAGGCTGTAGCTAACGTAGCCAAAGTTAGCTTGCAAAGTTACAAATCACATCACAAGATAGCAGCTGGCTAATTACATTTATTTGTTTTGGAATTTCTAGCCAGCGTATTAGGAAAGCTAGCTAGCTAGATTTGTTACAATAAACAAATGTGGTTCGCTAGCTAAATAGCTATCTAAGTTAGCTACGTTAGTAACCTCTGCTCAACTTCTCAATAAGGTAACCAATGAAATGTTACCCCAGCAGCCTGTGCTTGCTTCTAGTTTTCACATCCAGGTACTGAGCACTACACGATGACTAAACTTTACAGTTGTTGTCGACACAAAATTAAATAGTTATTCACAAGCTGATGTTCTGTGAGCGAGTGGCTGGTCCAGTGAGTAACGTTAGCTACCTGTTGACACCCATCCTCAAATCGATCCACCTCGACAGGGGCAGTACTAAGTCCAGATATTACTACGAATTCTGGATATTGTGGTTTGCTTACAACCAGGAAATGTAGATGGCCTGTTTTTTACCTGTGTTGCAGAAATGCTTGTATTTGCTTGTAGTGAGCAAATTCTCTATTTTAATCACACATATTGTATGCTAATGACATATTAACAGACATATACAGGGAAAAAGCAGGGGTGAAATGTCCCTTTAATTTAACCCTAAGTGTGGACTGATGAAGGCTGTGTGTTTTCTGTTTCCTTCCATTCTCCTTCTCCTCTTCCTCTAACTCTTCCTCTTTGTCTAAACCAGCAGCCTTAAATGACCCCTAGAAGAGTCCTGAGGATAATAAGCTGTTGTCTGTTACTGAGTGCGCGCGCGTGTGTGTGTGTGTGCATGAGAGAGAGAGAAAAAGTGTATGTGTACAGGTGTGTCTGTACTGTGTGTGTCTGTACTGTGTGTGTGTGTCTGTACTGTGTGTGTGTGTGTGTGTGTGTGTGTGTGTGTGTGTGTGTGTGTGTGTGTGTGTGTGTGTGTGTGTGTGTGTGTGTGTGTGTGTGTGTGTGTGTGTGTGTGTGTGTGTGTGTGTGTGTGTGTGTCGATTTGAGTGTAGTCTTTGTATAGCCTAACATAGCACCTCTGCTATTGCCCCGTTATACCAATCATGATCCCTGCCTCCCCTGAACCAACAGCCATCCCTCACTTTCATCACAGCCCCTGTGCCTTCTATCAGGAGGGAATACATTTATATTTTAGTCTCATAGGGCTTGGATGCCATTGAGATAGTATTGAGCCACACAGAAGCCCTCCTAACAGAGCCAACCAGAGGCCCTCCTAACAGAGCCAACCAGAGGCCCTCCTAACAGAGCCAACCAGAGGCCCTCCTAACAGAGCCAACCAGAGGCCCTCCTAACAGAGCCAACCAGAGGCCCTCCTAACAGAGCCAACCAGAAGCCCTCCTAACAGAGCCAACCAGAGGCCCTCCTAACAGAGCCAACCAGAGGCCCTCCTAACAGAGCCAACCAGAGGCCCTCCTAACAGAGCCAACCAGAGGCCCTCCTAACAGAGCCAACCAGAGGCCCTCCTAACAGAGCCAACCAGAGAGGAAGACTTCTAACAAGGAGGTGCTACTTTAGTTTTAGGACACACACACACACAAACACATATGATTTGATTAGATTGCAAACCACAGCACAATGTGCACAGCATGTTGTTCTATAGAGATATTGGGTTACTCCATTGTGTGTCTTTTTTACAGTTTTTCTCCATTGGTTTGGCTCATTTCTTGAAACAGAAATTACATTCTCAAAACTACATGGACAAACCTCCAAACCACTTGGCAATTGTTCACAACAGAATTGAATTTCTCATTCATTTCATCAAATTGCAAATGTCTAAGTACATGTCTCAATGTCTCAGTACATCTTTGCAAATGATTAAGTACAGGTAGCCTACATTTAGCACAATTTCCAAGTGAATAGATCTTGTTGATCTAAACTGATTGTTGATTCTCAGTCTAATGGTTGTTCGCTCCAAAACGTGTCAGCGTCATTTCATTGTATAAGTCATCACATGCACAATAGTCTGTTCAATTGTCAAAATTAGTCAAGAACATAATACCATGAATACCATATATGAATCCCTTGGAACATTTGATAAATTTATTACAGCAATTGACAGTCAGGTGAAACTAGAACTTGACTAACGAAGGAGGAGTTTCACACATCTCAGATGACCAATCAAACAGTATGTTTAGTTACCTGACAGGTGCTGTCCATGACTGTGAATGCTGCCAAACATGTATGTAAAGAGCTTGACCATGCAGGACCAGTACAATTTCTGAACATGGAGGCACCTGGCCAAGTAAATGAACAAGGGCAACTGCCTGCTCGAGGAAGAGGAAGAAGAAGAAGAGGAGGAGGAGGAGTAAGGGTGCGTGGTGGTGGAATAGGGGGAAGAGGCCGAGGAGCACGAAGACACCATGCTGTCCCGGATGAAATTCGGGCCACAATTATAGACCATGTCATCAACCATGGCCTCACAATGGCGGAGGCAGGTCGCCGAGTGCAGCCTAATGTGCCTCGCTCAACAGTCTCCTCCATCATCCAAACCTTTCGCAGGGAAAACAGGTATGTAGTCAGTCAATGATGGAATTATATGTTGTATAGGACAGGACACTGTGCATAGAGCAAGAAATATATTTATTTACATATTTACCTATTCATTTAGTGTGTGTGTGTGTGATAGGCCTACAGTAATATCTTACCTCAATGGGATGTTATGATACTAAAAATGACAAGAAAAACATTGGAGAAAATAAACTATGGAATAGTTTATTTTCTACAGTATTGATGATACAGTTTACAGTAGTATTCCAGTCACTGTGCAGTGATGCATTAGAATTGTGGTAAAGTTACTGTAAGTAAAACAACAATACAATTACATAGGTAACTCATTCTGTAAGGAATACATAAGGTATACATTACGAATGGAGTGTTGTCCTTTGACTTCTATATCTAGGATTGGACGACAACCTTGCACAGGTGGCAGAGGAAAACTTCTCAATGAACAACAAGAACAAGAGATCTGTAACATGGTGATGGCAAATAATGCCATCACATTGAGACAGATCCGCGCTGCAATCCTACAAGACAATGCCATATTCCAAAATGTCAACTCTATAAGCATCTCCACAATAGACCGGATATTGAAGAAGCATCAGATGACAATGAAGCAAATTTACAGGGTACCATTTGAGAGGAACTCTGATAGAGTGAAAGAGCTGCGGTACCAGTATGTACATGTAAGTCAGTTACTGGTTGTCCATCATTATAACATTTTTACAATTAAGCAGTGGTTCCCAAACTTTTTTGGCTTCAGTACCCACTTTACCTGATTTGTGTATCCAGGTAATCCAGGTATGGAAGTATTTGATTTATCTGACTTCAACATTTCGCCTAAAAACTGCAGCTTACTGTATGATGCAATTATCATTATAATCCTTATTTTGAAGAATATAACATACAATAAGAAAAGGGGTCAAAGAGCTGCAATTAGTGCCTCCCATGTAAATCTATCTAATACTGTGGGTTTTACTGTAACATTTCAGTAAGTCTAGTCATTGATGATTTCCCCCCTCCCCTTTCTGTCAAATACCCCCTGTAGTACCTCTGCATAGGGGTACATGTACCCCAGGTTTGGAACCACTGGAGTAGTGGCCAGTAGTATATTGAACTTGTGGAGAACATAGAACATTCCTATGTAATTGTCTGTAACTGTAGTGTATGACTCTTCTGTATGACTGATTTGATGTTTTCTTTTTTTACGCTATTGTAGAGAATAATGGCATTGGAAGGAAACGAGACCCATCACATCCTCGTGTTTGTGGATGAAGCTGGCTTCAACCTGGCCAAGGGCCGAAGACGTGGCCGTAATATTATTGGCCACCGGGCCATGGTGGATGTCCCAGGCCAGCGAGGGGGCAATATAACTATGTGTGCTTGTAACGATCCCGGCAGTCTGAGTCGGGTCCTGTCTGGTGACTAGTGTTTCTGTCCGTGATCTCCAGTTTCCCGAGGGTTCGGGAACGCTCCGGGGAGCGCTCTTGATTTCCGCACCTGCATCCCATCAGCAATCTGCACACCTGGTCCTGATCATCACCCTTCTTAGGCTCTGGCCTAACATCCAGTTCCTGCCGGATCGTTAGCCATGAACATCTCTCACCCGGAACCTTCACCCAACCTCTGCCTGATGGTCGGCGGCTGCCGAGCCATTTCTGGACCTACCACTGCACCCTCAACAACCCATCCACGCCACCCGCTCTGTCCCTGGATTACTCAGCCTCACTCGGGAGTCAATTAAATAAACACTCACCTTTGTCTCAAAGTACCTTGTCCTGGTCTGCTTCTGGGTTCTGGCGTAGTAAACCGTGACAGAACGATCCGGCCAGTAATGAACCCAGCGGACCTGGACTCTGTTCGCCATGCCATTACCCATCAGGAGAAGATGTTGGGCCATCATAGCACGGTACTACAGGAGATCGCGTTGTCAGTTCGGAACCTTTCTACCGGTCTGACGGAGGTCCAGAACCAACGCAAGTTTCCGGTGGAGGATCCACTACCGGTTTCACCCATCTCGCCTGCCGCTTCTGGAGCTGTGTCCTTCCGTGAGCCCGAGGTTCCGACGCCGGATAGATATGAGGGGGAGCTGGGAAGATGCCGTTCCTTCCTTATGCAGTGTGGATTAGTGTTCGATCTACAGCCCTACTCTTACGCCACAGACAAGGCTAGGATAGCCTTTGTGATTGCGTTGCTGCGTGGTCGAGCGCTGGAGTGGGCTTCAGCCGTTTGGGAACGACAAGACCCCTGCATGGCTTCATACCAGGGGTTCACGGCCGAGATGAGGAAGCTCTTCGACCATTCCGTCCGAGGGAGGGACGCAGCTAGGCGCCTGTTTTCGCTTCACCAAGGAACTCGCAGCGTGGCCGACTTCGTGATCGAGTTCAAGACGTTGGCTGTGGAGAGTGGGTGGAACGAGGAGTCTCTGCAAGCAGCCTTTTACCAGGGTCTGTCGGAGCAGCTCAAGGATGAGTTGATCTCCTATCCGGAGCCTAGTGACCTGGACAGCTTGGTAGCCTTGTCTATTCGGGTGGATAATCGAGTCCGAGAGCGAAGGAGGGAGAAGCAATGGGGTCCGTCCAATCGATCAGCTCCTCAGTTCCCAGTCGGGTCGGGTGGTGGACCAGAACACGTCGATCATTCTCCATCACAATGGATTAGTGGAGAGGTCCTCTCTCCCGATTCTGAACCCATGCAAGTGGGGCGGCACGGGTTAACCAAGGAGGAGCGTCAATATAGACGTCAGACCAACTGCTGCCTCTACTGTGGTAGCTCGGGACATTACATCTCCACTTGTTCCCGGCGGTCGTCAAACTGCCCGGCTCGCTAAAGTTGGGAGGACTTTTAGCGAGCCAGTTTCAACCTCTCAGTACCTCTGTCAGACCCCGTTTCCCGGCTACCCTTGTGAACAGGAATCAGAGCTTAGCGCTTAACGCTTTTATCGATTCAGGGGCCGATGGAAGCTTTCTTGATGCCGAGTTGGTGGAACAGCTGGGGCTTTCCAAGGAGCAATTGCCGGAAGCCATTGAAGCGACCACTCTGAACGGCAGTAGTCTGGCACGTATCACGATGAGGACTGAACCGGTTAAGATGCGGTTGTCGGGGAATCACTCTGAGATGATTTCATTCTTCATTCTGCCGTCTTCCCATGTTCCTCTGGTCCTTGGATACCCCTGGCTGAAGGAACACAATCCCACGTTCGATTGGGTGACGGGCAAGGTAACGAGTTGGAGCCTTGATTGTCATGCTAACTGTCTCAAGACTGCCTGCCCCCATTCGGTTCCCAGTCAGGTGATTGAGGCTAAACCCCCAGATTTGTCCCTGGTTCCCGAGACATATCACGATTTGGGGGAAGTTTTCAGTAAGCAGAAGGCTCTGTCACTCCCTCCCCACCGACCATATGATTGTGCCATCAACCTGTTCCCGGGAGCTGTCTACCCCAAGGGAAGGTTATACAGTATCTCCCGACCTGAACGTGAGGCGTTGGAGACCTACATCAAGGAGTCCCTAGCGGCTGGTCTCGGTCGTCCCTCGTCATCACCCCTGGGGGCAGGATTCTTCTTTGTGGGTAAGAAGGATGGCTCTCTTCGACCGTGTATTGATTATCGGGGGTTGAATGCCATCACGGTCAAGAACAAGTATCCCCTGCCCTTGATGAGTTCTGCCTTCGACTCCTTACAGGGTGCTACGGTATTCACCGAGCTAGACCTACGCAATGCGTATCACATGGTCCGGATCAGAGAGGGGGACGAGTGGTTGACGGGTTTCAATACACCGATGGGTCACTTCGAGTATCAGGTGATGCCGTTTGGACTGACCAATGCCCCAGCGGTATTCCAGAGTATGGTGAACGACGTCCCTGAGAGATATGATCGGTCTCTTTGTGTTTGTTTACCTGGATGACATTCTGATCTTCTCGAAGGAACCTTCCGACCACGTCCAGCATGTCCGGCAGGTTCTGCAGCGATTGTTGGAGAATCGCCTGTTCGTGAAGGCCGAGAAGTGCGAGTTTCACGCCCACACGACATCCTTTCTCGGGTACATCATCTCCAGGGGAGAGATTAGGATGGACCAGGAGAAGGTTAGAGCGGTTCTGGAATGGGCCCAGCCCGGTACGAGATTGCAGCTCCAGAGATTTTTGGGGTTTGCGAATTTCTACCGCAGATTCATCCGGGGATTACAGCCGTGTGGCCGCTCCGTTAACTGCCTTGACTTCCAGTATCAGGACCTTCAAGTGGAATCCGGAGGCGGATCGAGCGTTTCTGGATTTGAAGAGGCGATTCACCAACGCCCCGATTCTCTCTCAACCGGACACGGCCCGTCAGTTCGTCGTTGAAGTGGGACGCGTCTGATGTGGGAGTTGGCGCCATCCTGTCGCAGCGATGCTCCACGGACAGTAAACTCCATCCCTGCGCCTACTACTCTCGTCGCCTTTCGCCTGCGGAGAGGAATTACGATGTGGGTAACCGGGAGCTTCTCGCGGTGAAACTTGCCTTGGAGGAGTGGCGCCACTGGTTGGAGGGGGCGGAGCAACCGTTTATTGTCTGGACTGACCACAAGAATCTTGCTTACGTGCAATCGGCTAAACGTCTCAACTCCCGTCAGGCCAGGTGGGCGTTGTTTTTCGGACGATTCAAGTTTTCCCTGACGTTCCGACCTGGATCTAAGAACGGCAAGGCGGACGCCTTGTCCCGGATGTTCTCCAAGACGGAGGAGAGTGGGTCCAAGACCGAGACAATTCTCCCCGGAACTGCGTCGTGGGAGCAGTTATGTGGAAGATTGAGGAGGAGGTGCTGGCGGCCCTTCGGACTCAGCCCGGTCCCGGTAACGGTCCACCCGGTCGGTTGTTTGTGCCTGAGTCGGTTCGTCCTGCTGTCCTCAAATGGTCCCACGCCAGCAAGATGGCTTGTCACCCTGGCGTGGCTCGGACAATGGCGTTTCTTCGCAGACGTTTTTGGTGGCCTGCCATGGCCGAGGATACTCAGGGTTTTGTGGCTGCCTGTCCAGTGTGTGCGCAGAATAAGAGTACCAATCGGCCCAGCTCTGGACTACTTCACCCCCTTCCTATTCCCCGGCGTCCATGGTCGCATCTGGCCCTGGACTTCGTCACTGGGTTGCCCGCTTCTGAGGGGAACACGGTCGTTCTGACTATCGTGGACAGATTCAGCAAGTTCGCCCACTTTGTGCCAATTGCCAAGCTTCCCTCTGCCTCGGAGACGTCCGAGATCCTGGTTAGGGAGGTTTTCAGGGTCCACGGTTTGCCCAGTGATATCGTTTCCCGACCGTGGTCCTCAGTTTACCTCTGCTGTCTGGAAGTCCTTCTGTTTGGCCATTGGAGCTACAGTCAGTCTCACATCTGGTTTTCACCCCCAATCCAATGGTCAGGCGGAGAGAGCCAACCAGAAGATGGAATCCACGCTACGCTGTCTGGTCTCTTCCAACCCCACCTCCTGGGTCTCTCAGTTGCCTTGGGTTGAGTATGCCCACAATACTCTCCCTACATCTGCCACTGGGATGTCTCCCTTCCAGTGCCTGTATGGCTACCAACCTCCCCTGTTTCCTTCTCAGGAGAAGGAGCTCTCAGTGCCTTCTGTTCAGGCCCATATTCGCTCGTTGCCACCGGACCTGGCATCGGGCCAGAAAGGCACTCCTTAGAGTTTCGGACCGGTATCAGCTCCAGGCGAATCGTCGCCGGATCCCCGCTCCCACCTATACCATCGGAGATAGGGTTTGGTTGGCCACACGGGATCTTCCGTTACGGACTGAGTCTAGGAAGTTGTTACCGAAGTTCATTGGTCCGTTTGTGGTGGAGAAGGTGATCAATCCAGTGGCAGTTCGACTCAAACTACCGAGGACGCTCAGAGTCCATCCCACCTTTCATGTCTCCTGCCTCAAGCCTGTCTTCCTCAGTCCTCTGTTGCCTCCTCCGCCTCCTCCTCCTCCTCCTCGGATGATCGGAGGTGGTCCTGCCTACACGGTGCGTCGCATCATGGATTCCAGACGGCGGGGCCGGGGTTTCCAGTATCTCGTGGACTGGGAGGGGTATGGCCCTGAAGAGAGGAGTTGGATTCCGCGGCGACAGGTCCTAGATGCTGACCTCATCAGTGACTTCTACCGCCTCCATCCTGGCGCTCCGGGAGTCCGCCCGGTGGCGTTCGGTCGGAGGGGGGTACTGTAACGATCCCGGCAGTCTGAGTCGGGTCCTGTCTGGTGACTAGTGTTTCTGTCCGTGATCTCCAGTTTCCCGAGGGTTCGGGAACGCTCCGGGGAGCGCTCTTGATTTCCGCACCTGCATCCCATCAGCAATCTGCACACCTGGTCCTGATCATCACCCTTCTTAGGCTCTGGCCTAACATCCAGTTCCTGCCGGATCGTTAGCCATGAACATCTCTCACCCGGAACCTTCACCCAACCTCTGCCTGATGGTCGGCGGCTGCCGAGCCATTTCTGGACCTACCACTGCACCCTCAACAACCCATCCACGCCACCCGCTCTGTCCCTGGATTACTCAGCCTCACTCGGGAGTCAATTAAATAAACACTCACCTTTGTCTCAAAGTACCTTGTCCTGGTCTGCTTCTGGGTTCTGGCGTAGTAAACCGTGACAGTGCTGCCATATCGGAGAATGGTGTGGCCACTCACATCCCCAGTCTTGGCCCATACAATACACAGAAGCTCCTCATCTTCTTGGACCGCCTTCATGTTGATTTGATCCCTGAAAATGAGAGCGGTCTCGTAGGGCCTCACCTACCACAATATGTCATTGTATGGGACAATGTGAATTTCCACCGTGGCCCGCTCATCAGGGCCTGGTTCACTACTCATCCAAGGATGGTCATGGTGTTCCTACCACCTTACTCTCCTTTCCTCAATCCTATTGAGGAGTATTTCTCCGCTTGGAGGTGGAGAGTGTATGAGCATCGGGCTCAAGATCAGAGGTCCCTGCTCCATGCAATGGACGCTGCGTGTGAGGATATTACAGGAGATCAGTGTAGGGGATGGTTGCGACATGCACGCCGTTTCTTCCCTCGTTGCATCGCAAGGGAGAATATACGCTGTGATGTGGACGAGAATCTGTGGCCAGACAGACAGCAGCGTGTGGATGGCCAGGAGGGTGAGGACAGCGACCAGTGAAGAACTGTTAGTTGTGAAACTCCAGCTTTATTTACAGCACTGTAGGCTGCATATAATTTTCATTGTTTTTTGTTTGTGTGTTTATATTACAGTATATTATGCTGTATACATTTTCTTTTACTCTGATGTATGGAAGTTACTTTATGTGTGTGAATGATAATGGTTACAATTTCCTTGGCAGTATGAGTGCAATGTGTGATGTCAAACCTTGGAGGCTACTCTTACCCTAAAATCCTATTTATTTTTTTCAGTTTTATACACAATTGTATTCTGTTAGCTAGACAAAAAACAGTACAGTAACCATTGTCAATGAAGGACTGGGCTAAGACTGAAAGGTGGACATGAGGGATATTTCAATGGTCCTCTGCCATAGTGACAAAACATCTAAACATTTTGACTTGCAGTGCTTACACAATGCCAAAGGGACGAAGCATTTTGGGGGCACTGACTGTTTAAATGAGAAGGAAATTTAGTTTTGACACATGCGTGAACTGTTTTGGGAGAGGTATGAGCTTTTGCAGGTGAACCATGGTGTTGTGCCGAACCATCCACGTTATTTTGGCTAAAGCACCAAGAGTGTTGAGAACGTCCGGTCTGTTTCAAGAAATGAGCCAAAGCAATTGAGAAGGATCTTTGCCATTTTCGTGGCACTGACTCCTTATATGGGAAAGGAATTTAGTTTTGAAGCATGAGTGAACAGTTTTAGGAGAGATATGAGCTTTTGCAAGTGAGCTATAGTGTTGTGCTGAACTGTAAGACTGTTTTGCCAAATGATCTTAGAGTTTTGAGAATGTAATTTCTGTTTCAAGAAATGAGCCAAACCAATGGAGAAAAACTGTAATGTTTCCACCATGGAGAAGGGTGTGATTCCTTTAACAAATAAGTAACTGAACCTTTATTATCAGTGTGTGTGGTCCATGGGAGTCTTGACAGTTGTGGGTCATTCATTGTGTCCAACAGAGGCTGTTTGTGTTTCCTGGAATAGACTCAAATTATCTGGAGGATGTTCGCAGCCACACACACACTCTCTCTTTCTTTCTTTGGTTCTGATGATTTTTCTATATCGCTCTCTTTCTCACACACACACACACGCACACACGCACACACACACGCACACACGCACACACACACACGCACACACACACACACACACACACACATATAGAGTGTATATCACTCTCATCTCACAGCGTCTCACCCAGCAGTTCAGTCAGGAAACTGGAGCTCCTATCTCTCCGTGTTCCCTCTCTCTCTCGATAGACACAGAGGATCAGGTTTCACATGTAAAGCCTCTGTTTGACCGCACTCACCTCTCAGTTCCTTCCTCCCTCTCTCTCCCTCCCCCCTGTTCTGCACTGCTCTGCTCTGTTCTGCTCTGCTCTGTTCTGCTCTGCTCTGTTCTGCTCTGTTCTGCACTGCTCTGCTCTGTTCTGCTCTGTTCTAAACCAAATGCGAAGCAGCATGCTGTGTGAGAGAGGAGTGAGGAGGGGAGGAGTGAGACAGAGAAAGAAAGAGAGGAAGAGAGAGAGAGAGAGGGGGGGGGAGTGAGGAGGAGAGACATAGGAGTGAGGAGGAGAGAGAGAGAGAGAGAGAGAGAGAGAGAGAGAGAGAGAGAGAGAGAGAGAGAGAGAGAGAGAGAGAGAGAGAGAGAGAGAGAGAGAGAGAGAGAGAGAGATATCTTACGTTCCTCCTGTGTTCTCTATCATAAGTTGAATGCACCAATTTGTAAGTCGCTCTGGATAAGAGCGCCTGCTAAATGATGTAAATGTAAATGTGAGAGAGAGAGGAGTGAGGAGGAGTGGAGTGGAGAGTGAGAGAGTGAGCGAGAGAGAGAGAGAGAGAGAGAGAGAGAGAGAGAGAGAGAGAGAGAGAGAGAGAGAGAGAGAGAGAGAGAGAGAGAGAGAGAGAGGGAGAGATATCTGGGTTACTCCATTGTGTGTCTTTTTTAATGTTTCCACCATGGAGAAGGGTGTGATTCCTTTAACAAATAAGTAACTGAACCTTTATTATCAGTGTGTGTGGTCCATGGGAGTCTTGACAGTTGTGGGTCATTCATTGTGTCCAACAGAGGCTGTTTGTGTTTCCTGGAATAGACTCAAATTCTCTAGAGGATGTTCACTGTCCTCCCCCGACATCCCTGCACATTTCAGCATTCTATACCCCTCTCTCTCTGCAGCCACACACACACACACACACACACACACACACACACACACACACTCTCTCTCTTTCTTTCTTTGGTTCCTTCTATCTCACATGATTTTTCTATATCGCTCTCTTTCTCACACACACACACACACACACACACACACACACACATACACTCACACACACACATAGAGTGTATGTCACTCTCATCTCACAGCGTCTCACCCAGCAGTTCAGTCAGGAAACTGGAGCTCCTATCTCTCCGTGTTCCCTCTCTCTCTCTTGATAGACACAGAGGATCAGGTTTCACATGTAAAGCCTCTGTTTGACCGCACTCACCTCTCAGTTCCTTCCTCCCTCTCTCTCCCTCCCACCTGTTCTGCACTGCTCTGCTCTGTTCTGCACTGCTCTGTTCTGCACTGCTCTGTTCTGCACTGCTCTGCTCTGTTCTGCTCTGCACTGCTCTGTTCTGCACTGCTCTGCTCTGTTCTGCTCTGCACTGCTCTGTTCTGCATTGCTCTGTTCTGCTCTGCACTGCTCTGCTCTGTTCTGCTCTGCACTGCTCTGTTCTGCATTGCTCTGTTCTGCTCTGCACTGCTCTGTTCTGCATTGCTCTGTTGTGCTCCGCACTGCTCTGCACTGCTGTGTTCTGCTCTGTTCTGCACTGCTCTGTCCTGCTCTGCTCTGCTGTGTTCCGCTGTGTTCTGCTCTGCTCTGCACTGCTGTGTTCTGCTCTGTTCTAAACCAAATGTGAAGCAGCATGCTGTAGAGAGAGAGGAGTGAGGAGGGGAGGAGTGAGACAGAGAAAGGAAGAGAGGAAGAGAGCGAGAGAGAGAGGGGGGGAGAGAGGAGGAGAGAGATAGGAGTGAGGAGGAGAGGAGTGGAGTGGAGAGTGAGGGAGAGAGAGAGGGGGGAGAGAGAGAGAGAGAGAGAGAGAGAGAGAGAGAGAGAGAGAGAGAGAGAGAGAGAGAGAGAGAGAGAGAGAGAGAGAGATATCTTACGTTCCTCCTGTGTTCTCCCTAAACCCTCCTCCTCCTCAGTGTAATTCACAATCATCATCCCTCTTTCTCTCCCCATAGACAGACAGACAGACAGACAGACAGACAGATAGATAGATAGATAGATAGATAGATAGATAGTGTGATGTCACGAGAGGCTACACAGCTTTCAGCGGGATTGCTCAAGTAGTGCAAGGAGACCAGGTTCAACCAAAACAAGGATTTTATTAAAGGTCTTGGGAAACTAACGAAAGTATCACACAATTCTGTTCTCTGGTGGCTCTTTAAGGGTTAACAGTTCAGGGATGTCTCTTCCACATCCAAAATCATAACTCTCCCTCGCTCAAATAACTTTTCCCCAGTCTTACTGTATTCCACGTTGCAGCTAGTGGCCAACCCAGCAAAACGTCCTTCCAAATGTCCCACACGTATTTCCACAGGTGCATATATCCAAAGGTGAGTATTTCCCAAAGGTAAGTATCTCCAAATTCTTATATTCCTCATGGAAGTGGACGTGCAGCACTCTTGTCCTCCCGAGAGCCCAGGTTGGAGACTGTGTTACTTCACTACCCACACACACCCTCAGTGTGTCTCTTCCCTTCCAAACCTTCAGCTCATCAGCTCCTCATTTGTTTCAGCTGCGTGGGAAGATTGGCCACAGAGGGGTGGAGTTCCCGACCACACCAGCAGATGGAGCCATAGCTGTCCGGGCCTGCAGCCACCTCAGGGGGATGTAACGTCCCTCCAGGACACAGCCTCTCGTGACATCACACATCCCCCTCCTCGGGACCGACGTCCTCGTCGGGGTAAAGGCAGCGAAGAAGGCATCACGCCGGGAGAGGGCGTCCGCATTGCCGTGGTGCTTGCCAGACTGCTCTCTCTTCAACTCCTCCAACTCTAGGACCAGGGACTCAGCCTCCTGTTGTCTCTCCTTGAGTTTCTTACTGAACGCATCAGCCTTGGTTTTAGCAGAGTTTAGCTTCTGTTGAGCAGCTTTCAGTTCCTTCTCTCTCTCTGCCTCCGCATTCTTCATCTTGTTCTCCAACACCTTGTACTTCTCCTCTGCCTTCTTCTGGACCTCCTTACTACTGCGCAGGGTCTCCTCACACTCCTCGATGGTCCTGCGCAGCCTCTCCAGCTCCTCCTGTTGCTTAGGGAAGGAGCTCTGTTGGAGTTTAGCCTGGAGGATATCTAACTCTTCTGTCTTCATGTCTAACTGTTGCTTTAACAAACGATACCTCTCAGCGGTCCCCTTCAGACCAGACAGTTCTTTGTCCAGATTCTGTAGCTCCGTCTCTGTGTCGGTCTGGGCACCTGCCATCCCTATCAGAGCCCGGGCGGGAGTGAGTAACTCGGAGGATTGCACCGGAGCCTTCCCAGGATGAGTCTTGCCTCTCCGTTTCCGAGGTACTCGGGTTATCCTCTCCTGAGACTCTCTCCAGAGTGGGTAAAAGGCTGGGCAGTCTCGTCCAATTAGGACAGGGACGGGGAGGGAATCAACCACCCCCCGCCGTCGTGTGTATGGTTCCCCGTGTGCTGGTCATTGTAAGTTCAGTAATGGGGTATTCTCTGGTGTCCCCATGGACACAGGAAACTGGGAGGACTTTCCCCGGGGTCAGACACGTTGGGCCCACCAAATCCTTACGCACCAGGGTGGCCCGGCTACCAGAATCCAGTAAGGCCTCCACATCATGGTGATTCACAGTTACCGGGCAGGTGGGGGGTCGATCTGGGCCGCCATCTACGACTCCCAAGAGCGAGGCAAAACGGTGTGTGGGTGCTGAGCTGGAGGACTCCGCAGTGGGCATAGGTTCATCGGCTGGTTTCCCACACTGCCAGGAGATATGTCCCATCTCCCCACACCGGTAACACTGTCGAGTTTCCCCCCTCCTGGTGTACTCTTCTTGGACCCGCCTGGTTTCTGGCTCCCCCTGGAGCCGGGATAAGTCCTGACGTGGCTGGGTTCGAGACCTTGGGGTCCTTTGGACGGGTTCTTCCCATTTGTGGTGGGGCCGCACTCCTGGGGTCTTTTCGGGAAGCATTCAGCATCTCCGCTGTGGCCTGGTACTTTTCCACAGCTTCCACGGTCCGATCAGCCGTGGTCAAGGCCTGTTGACTGATGAACCGTTTTGCCTCATAAGGCAGGGGGCGCGTAGGTAACGATCCACCACAACGGCCTCCACCACCGCCGCTGCTGTATTCCTCTGCGGATCCAGCCATTTCCTTGCGATTCGGACAAGTTCATGCATCTGCGCCCGAGGAGGTTGGTCTGGTTGGAAGGTCCAGCTGTGAAAGCGCTGGGCCATACCAAACTTTGTGAGTCCATATCTGCTGAGGATCTCAGACTTCAGGGCATCATAGTCAGTAACCTGGTCAGGGCCCAGGTCCCGGACAGCATTCAGCGATTCCCCAGTTAGGAAGGGGGCTAACAGACCAACCCACTGTTGCTTGGGCCAGGCTTCCCTAGTGGCCGTGGCCTCAAATGCATGCAGGTATGCCTCAATGTCATCGGTAGCTCCCATCTTAGATATAAAGTCACTTGCCTTTATTGGGCGGGTATTTTGGACCACCCTCTGTCTCTGCAACTGCAACTCCTCTGCCTTCAGAAGGTTGGCTTTCTTTTGCTCCTCCAAGAGAGCCACGTTTGCTTGCATCTGGGCTTGCTGGCCAGCAACAAGGGCTTTCAATATGTCCTCCATTTCAGTCGGCGGGGAGCCTACGGCCAACTTGGAAAACTGGGTGATCAAACCTTCGGTATCCTCCTCTGACATGCACTATTAACGCTTGAGCGTGCCCGTATTCTCCACCATCTGTGATGTCACGAGAGGCTACACAGCTTTCAGCGGGATTGCTCAAGTAGTGCAAGGAGACCAGGTTCAACCAAAACAAGGATTTTATTAAAGGTCTTGGGAAACTAACGAAAGTATCACACAATTCTGTTCTCTGGTGGCTCTTTAAGGGTTAACAGTTCAGGGATGTCTCTTCCACATCCAAAATCATAACTCTCCCTCGCTCAAATAACTTTTCCCCAGTCTTACTGTATTCCACGTTGCAGCTAGTGGCCAACCCAGCAAAACGTCCTTCCAAATGTCCCACACATATTTCCACAGGTGCATATATCCAAAGGTGAGTATTTCCCAAAGGTAAGTATCTCCAAATTCTTATATTCCTCATGGAAGTGGACGTGCAGCACTCTTGTCCTCCCGAGAGCCCAGGTTGGAGACTGTGTTACTTCACTACCCACACACACCCTCAGTGTGTCTCTTCCCTTCCAAACCTTCAGCTCATCAGCTCCTCATTTGTTTCAGCTGCGTGGGAAGATTGGCCACAGAGGGGTGGAGTTCCCGACCACACCAGCAGATGGAGCCATAGCTGTCCGGGCCTGCAGCCACCTCAGGGGGATGTAACGTCCCTCCAGGACACAGCCTCTCGTGACATCACAATAGATAGATAGATAGACAGATAGATAGATAGACAGATAGATAGACAGATAGATAGACAGATAGATAGACAGACAGATAGATAGAAATCTGCACAATCTAAAGTAGAAGTTACTCTGATGAGAATCTCCACTCTCATGTGCTATTGCAGGCCTCTGAACAAAAGGCTTGTGCATCAGCACATTCAGAACACAAACACTGGGTGCAGGATATGACAAGTGGTAGGGTGTTATAAGACTAATGATGTTTAGTGCTGACCTGAAGGCGTCAGCAGGAGCTGAAGTGGTCTCTCTCCATAGCTCTCAGGCCCTCACCGTGACGGTGAAGAACCATACACTATCGGAGTGCTTGAAAAAAATACGTACAAAAGGAAACAGCCTGGAAATAAATACTGGATGAAATATGAGAAATAAAGAGTAATAACAGAGTATCAGTGGATTCATTGTAGGAGTCTGAAATTACACCTTATTCCTAACATAGTGAAGTACTTTTGACCAAAGCATAAACAGTTGTTAGAACCCCTATAAGTCTTACTACTAAATAGCATGTCCAATGACTAAGAACAGAGGCCTTTAGCTTTGATGCTAGTGGTGAGACAAGGCTGGGGAGACTGATCATGAGAGAGAGTACTGTGTGACTTCATAAAGCAGGAGTGAGACTCTGCCGCACACAGATACTAGAATTCTCTCATTTGTAAATGAGGCGGCTCACTGGCCTGTCACAGAACAGCGCAGTCTATTTGTTTAAATTGTGAGGAGCGGAGAGGCGAGTCAGCCAGCCTCTCTATCCGCCTCAGCACACACATGCTCTCAAGCCTCAGCGCTGCTGAAGCTAAGTAGGGTCCGCACCTCCAACAGGAAACATCACTGGCAACAAGGAAGGAGGAAGACTGTGACTTTGATTAAACCTTTGGAAAGGTTCCAGATTGGGGGAGTTTCAGGTTATGTCCCAAATGGCCACGTATTCCCTACATAGTGCACTACTTTTGATCAGAACCCTATGGGCCATGGTCAAAAGTAGTGCACTATATAGGGAATAGGGTTTGGGAATTAACCACAGAGTTGATTTTCAGAGAGCTGTTTTGTGTTACACTCAAGATTGTTGCTGTGTAAACAGCTTCTGTCCACGTTGACCAGCCTTCTACTGTGTCTGAACGTAATAGGAGACAGACTGTTTGTGGATAAATAGAAAAATGAAATAACAGGCAGTTTAAAATTATTATGTGACTATTGCAAACACATGCGCTCTCTCTCTCTCTCTCTATGCATTGTTTCAACGACCCCTTCACTTCCTCCCCCCCTCTCCTGTCCCTTTGCAGAGTGGGAGTCGATGCAGACGAAAGCCCAGAAGAGCTGTCCCCTGATCAGGTGACAACACACACAGTGACAAGACCCCAGCCTTACATTTACATTTGAGTCATTTAGCAGACGCTCTTATCCAGAGCGACGTACAGTTAGTGAGTGCATACATTATATATATATATAATTTTTTCATTTTTTCATACTGGCCCCCCGTGAGAATTGAACCCACAACCCTGGCGTTGCAAACGCCATGCTCCACCAACTGAGCTACATCCCTGCCGGCCATTCCCTCCCCTACCCTGGACCAATTGTGCGCCGCCCCATGGGTCTCCCGGTCGCGGCCGGCTACGACAGAGCCTGGATTCGAACCAGGATCTCTGGTGGCACAGCTAGCACTGCGATGCAGTGCCTTAGACCACTGCGCCACTCGGGATTAGTAGCCTTAACACGTGCTTCAATGTTCTAACCAACAGAGAGAGCAGAATACATAGCCATACTACCCAGATATACGCTGAGTGTACAAAATATTAGGAGCACCTTCTTAATATTGAGTTGCACCTCCCCCTTTTTCCCTCAGAACAGCCTCAATTCGTCGGGGCATGGACTCTACAAGGTGTCAAGCGTTCCACAGGGATGCTGGCCCATGTTGACTCCAATGCTTCCCACAGTTGTGTCAAGTTGGCTGGATGTCCTTCGGGTGGTGGAACATTCTTGACACACACGGGAAACTGTTGAGCGTGAAAATCCCAGCAGTGTTGCAGTTCTTGACACACTCAAACCGGTGCGCCTGGCACCTACTAACATACCCTGTTCTGTCAGCTTCCTGCCTCCTGTTTGTCTCCGGGCCTCTAGAGGTCATCTGTGTTCCCCTCTGCCTTAGTTCTTCCTCGTGTGTCCTAATTAGCTTGATCCAGGTCACCTGTGCCTTGTTTCCCCTTGTGTATTTTAGCTGTGTGTTTTCCCCTTGTTTCTCACTTGGTTAGTGAGTCCTGGCTATGTGTCTCCTGCTTTGTTCCACCGTGTCTTTCCAAGTAAGGTTTTCTAAGTTATCTTTAGTTTGTTTTTCTCCCCTCGTGGAGTTATTTTGTTTTGCCGCCTGTTTTGTTAACATACCTCTTTCTGAGAAGAACTTTTGTTGGACTATTTGTGAATGGCGAAGAACCTTTGTTTTTACATTAAATCTACTGGCCTGGAGTATTGCCTTGGGTGTTTCATTTGGGTCCTACTACACCTCCTCTGTGGCTAAGGGGTATTACCCCCAGCTCTCCACATCTGAGACCGGAGTTCTAGCACGGCTTGTGACAGAATAACCAAGTCAATCATGGACCCAGAAACACTCAGTTCCCAGGACCTGTTGGCGGTGATCACTCGACATGAGGCTTCTTTCCAGCGCCATGAAGCCGTTCTCAGCCGACAAGAGGAGCTGATGGCTAGACATTCTCAACTCCTGGCCGAAATGATGAGTTCCCTTCACCAGCTCTTTGAACGCCTCCTTGGTCCTCTCCCTTCCCCCAGGTCACCTCCCAGTGACGACAGGCCTTCTCGGTTGGCGGAGCCCCGACTACCACCTCCCAAGCCCTTTTCTGGGGATCCAAGCTCTTGCCAGGGTTTCCTCACCCAATGCTCCCTCACCTTCGAGCTCCAATCCTCAAGTTTTCCCACAGACCGTTCCAAGATTGCCTACATCATTACCCTTCTTTCAGACAAGGCGCTCGCCTGGGCCTCTGCGGTGTGGCAGTCCCAGGAGGCCTGTTGTGATTCCCACGCTGCATTTGTAGAAGAGTTCAAGCGGGTGTTCGATCATCCTGTCAGTGGGCGGGAGGCTTCCAGCGCCTACTGTCTCTCCGTCAGGGCTCCCGAAGCACGGCAGATTTCGCCATTGATTTTCGGACCATAGCAGCAAGGAGCGGATGGAATGATGAAGCGCTGAGGGTCTGCTTTCAGGGAGGGTTATCTGAGCCCCTTCAAGATGAGTTAGCCACCCGAGAACCAGCTGGAGATCTCGAGTCCCTCATAGCCTTGGCCATCCGCCTGGACAATCGTCTAAGAGAGCGGAGAACGGCTCGCCGCCAGGTGTCTCAGTCCCAAGTTCCTCGGAGCAGCTCTGTTTCTCCTGTTTGGACTCCGTCATTCAGAGCTTCCCCGGCTCCTGAACTGCTCCAGGATTCCCCGGAGAGCATGCAGTTAGGCCGTTCCAGGCTTTCTCCCAATGAAAGGGAACGTCGCATGAGGGAGCGTCGGTGCCTCTACTGCGGGGTTGCCGGCCACTTCCGATCCACTTGCCCCGAGCTTTGGGAAACGCCAGTCCCCGCCCAGCTACAGGAGGGCTGTGATGGGGAGAATTAGAGCTCCTCCTACTAACGCTGTCCTGGCTATTCCAGCCACTCTGTCCTGGGAGGGCCACCAGCATCGGGTCCAGGCTATGATCGATTCCGGTGCCGCAGGTGATTTCCTGGATGTAACCTTGGCTAAGGAACTTAAGATCCCTACCCAACTACTTCCTCATCCCCAGGCAGTTACAGCCTTAGATGGCAGACCTCTGGAACCAGGAAAGGTTACAGAGGCGACTCAGTCCCTGCGACTTACCATCTCTCAACACCAGCAGGAGGAAACCTTCTATCTCATTGACTCTCCCGAGTATCCTATTATCCTGGGTCACCCTTGGCTATGCAGACATAATCCCCAGATCGACTGGCCTACTGGCACCATTCTAAGCTGGGGTCCCACTTGCCAACTCACCTGCATGCTTCAGAGTCCCTCAGCCCCTAGTACCCAGTTTCAAGAGTCTGTTGACGTCTCCCTAGTCCCCAGTGTTTACCATCGGTTCAAGGCTGTGTTCAGCAAGGCCCGGGCTACTTCCTTACCGCCTCATCGCACGTATGACTGTGCCATTGATCTACTCCCTGGGTGCTGCCCTCCTAGAGGTCGGATCTTTTCCTTGTCCTCCCCCGAGCACGCAGCTATGGACACCTACATTAAGGAGTCCTTGGCAGCCGGCCTCATCCATGCCTCTACTTCCCCGGCTGGGGCGGGCTTCTTTTTTGTTGAAAAGAAGGACGGGGGTCTTAGGCCTTGTATTGATTACCGGGGACTCAACAAGATCACGGTTTCGGAATCGATATCCTCTTCCTCTCATGGCCACTGCTTTTGAGCTGCTTCAAGGGGCTTCCATTTTTTCTAAACTGGATCTCCGCAATGCTTACCATCTCGTGCGGATCCGGCAAGGTGACGAATGGAAGACGGCGTTCAACACGCCCACGGGGCACTATGAATATCGGGTGATGCCGTTCGGGCTCACCAATGCCCCCGCAGTATTCCAAGCCCTGATTAATGATGTTCTCCGGGATATGCTTAATCTGTTCGTCTTCGTGTACCTGGACGATATCCTCATCTTCTCGAGGTCACTGAAGGAGCATGAGGGGCATGTTAGCCGGGTTCTCCAGAGGCTCCTTGACAATCACCTCTATGTTAAACCTGAGAAGTGTGAATTTCATGTTTCTCAGACTCAGTTTCTCGGGTTTATTGTCACTCCCGGGCACCTAGAGATGGATCCCAAGAAGGTCGAAGCGGTCCGCAGCTGGCCCACACCTGCCACGGTCAAGGAGGTTCAACGGTTCATTGGCTTTTCTAACTTCTATCGGAAGTTCATCAAGAATTTCAGCTCAGTGGTAGCCCCCTTGACGACGCTTACCAAGGGAGGAGGGACCAAGGTTCACTGGGGTCCGGAAGCAGCAGGGGCCTTCGAGGATCTCAAGCGCCGCTTCACGTCTGCTCCGATTCTGGTGACTCCTGACCCAGAAAGACCTTTCGTGGTGGAGGTGGACGCCTCAGAGGTGGGGGTGGGAGCCGTCCTGTCACAGAGGGGGTGAGGATGGGAGATTACACCCTTGTGCCTTCATGTCTCGCCGCCTGTCTGAGGCCGAGCGCAACTACCACGTGGGGGATCTAGAGTTGCTTGCAGTAAAACTGGCCTTGGAAGAGTGGCGCCATTGGCTTGAGGGGGCTCAGCACCCGTTCCAGGTTCTCACAGACCACAAGAACCTGGAATATCTCCAACAGGCTAAGCGGATGAACCCTCGGCAAGCACGATGGTCCCTTTTCTTTAATCGATTCCAGTTCCTCCTGTCTTACCGACCTGGCACCAAGAACGTCAAGCCGGATGCCCTGTCTCGAGCCTATTCTCCCGAGGTACAAGAGAAGCCCTTGGCATCGATTATTCCGAGGTCTAGGATCGTCGCACCTCTTCAGTGGGAACTAGAAAGAGGGGTACGAGAAGCCCTTGTCCATGAGCCCGATCCAGGCGGTGGTCCTGCCGGTCGCCTGTACGTTCCTCTCTCTGTTCGGGCCCGCGTCTTGCAGTGGGGTCATGAGTCGCCCTTGACATGCCATCCAGGCAGTGCTCGCACACTGGAATTCCTCCGACGGCGGTTTTGGTGGCCGTCCATCAAGAAGGGACGTGCAGGTCTATGTTGAGGCCTGCCCGGTGTGCAACCAGGGAAAGTCGACGCGCCAGCGACCCCAGGGACTGCTCCATCCCTTACCTATTCCTCGAAGGCCATGGTCACACCTTTCTCTGGACTTTGTTACGGGACTTCCTCCATCCCAGGGCAACACCGTCATCCTAGTGATCGTTGACCGGTTCTCTAAGGCTGCCCGGTTTATTCCCCTGCCCAAGCTGCCCCTCGGCTAAGGAGACTGCTGAGCTCCTCATGAACCATGTCTTCCGGATATTTGGCATTCCCCTGGACGTGGTCTCTGACCGAGGTCCCCAATTCTCGTCCCGGTTTTGGGGGCCTTCTGCAGGCTTATTGGGGCCACAGCCAGCCTATCGTCAGGGTTCCATCCAGAGTCTAATGGCCAAACGGAACGGATTAATCAGGATCTGGAGACCACCCTGCGGTGTATGGCGGCCAGTAATCCCACGTCTTGGGCCACCTATATCATTTGGGCTGAATATGCCCACAACACCCTCCAGTCTTCAGCCACCGGATTGTCCCCCCTTCGAATGCCAGTTCGGTTACAACCCTCCATTATTTCCAGAGGAAGAGGCGCAAGTTGGTGTTCCCTCGGCCCAGCGCTTTGTCCAACGCTGTAGGCGGACCTGGAAGAAGGCCAGGTGTATCCTCCTTCGGACCTCCCAGAGATACCAAAGTCAGGCTAATCGACACCGCCGGACGGCCCCTAGTTTCCGAGCTGGTCAGAGAGTTTGGTTGGCCACTAAGAACCTGCCCCTCCGGGTCGAATCCAAGAAGCTTTCCCAGAGATACATCGGCCCTTTCCGCATTGCTAGAAAGGTTAACCCTGTTTCGTATCGTTTGGTTCTGCCTCGCTCCCTTAGAGTTAACCCCACTTTCCATGTTTCACTCCTTAAACCTGTCTTGTCTTCTCCTTTTGCCCCCCCACGCAGACCCCCGCCACCTCCCAGGATCATTGACGGCCAGCCAGCCTACACAGTCCGCCGGATACTGGACTCCCGGAGGGTCCAGAACTCTCTGCAGTATCTGGTGGACTGGGAGGGCTACGGGCCAGAGGAGCGCTCCTGGGTTCCAGCCAGGGACATCCTGGACCCAGGTTTGATCCGAGATTTTCGCACCCTGGGGCCGGGGTGTTCTGGATGGAACGTCAGGAGTCGTTCCTAGAGGAGGGGGTCCTGTCAGCTTCCTGCCTCCTGTTTGTCTCCGGGCCTCTAGAGGTCATCTGTGTTCCCCTCTGCCTTAGTTCTTCCTCGTGTGTCCTAATTAGCTTGATCCAGGTCACCTGTGCCTTGTTTCCCCTTGTGTATTTTAGCTGTGTGTTTTCCCCTTGTTTCTCACTTGGTTAGTGAGTCCTGGCTATGTGTCTCCTGCTTTGTTCCACCGTGTCTTTCCAAGTAAGGTTTTCTAAGTTATCTTTAGTTTGTTTTTCTCCCCTCGTGGAGTTATTTTGTTTTGCCGCCTGTTTTGTTAACATACCTCTTTCTGAGAAGAACTTTTGTTGGACTATTTGTGAATGGCGAAGAACCTTTGTTTTTACATTAAATCTACTGGCCTGGAGTATTGCCTTGGGTGTTTCATTTGGGTCCTACTACACCTCCTCTGTGGCTAAGGGGTATTACCCCCAGCTCTCCACATCTGAGACCGGAGTTCTAGCACGGCTTGTGACAGTTCAAATGCACTTCAATCGTTTGTCTTTCCCGGTCACCCTCTGAATGGCACACATACACACAATGTTTTGCACTCAGTGTAGATACTGTAGATCATACACAAAAATGCAACTCATTGGTTAATGCCTTGGGAGGTTTTGGCTGTTATGTAAATAATAGTGAGATTAATTGCCAAATGTTTCATTTACACAATGTTTCCCATAGTGGGATGACATTGACCTGACCTGTTTCCAACAAGGGTGTGGTTGTGTGTGTGTGTGTGTGCATGTGCATGTGCATGTGCATGTGTGAGTGCATGAGCCTGTGCATATGTGTGTGTGTGTGTGTGTGTGTGTGCATGTACATGTGTGAGTGCATGAGCCTGTGCATACGTGTGTGTGTGTGTGTGTGTGTGGAGATGATTTTCAGAAAGGTGGCTTGCAAGGCATCTGCTCAGCACCTTCTCTCACATCACTAAGAAACACACACACACTAGACACACACACGTACACACTAGACACACAAACTAGACACACTAGACACACACACACTAGACATACACACTAGACACACACACACACAAACACAAGACACACACACACACACTAGACACACACAATTGACACACAAACACACACAGGCCCTTACACAGCAGCAGGGAGTTGTGGAGGTTATAATTAGTATAGCCGTCTGGAACAGAACACCCCCCTCTCTCCTCCTCTCCCCTCCTCTCTCCTCCTCTCTCCTCTTCTCTCCTTTCCCCTCTATCTTTCTCCCCCGTCTCTCCAACCCCCTCTACACTCTCCAACCCCCTCTACACTCTCCATCCCCCTCTACACTCTTCAACCCCCTCTACACTCTCCAACCCCCTCTACACTCTCCAACCCCCTCTACACTCTCCATCCCCCTCTACACTCTTCAACCCCCTCTACACTCTCCATCCCCCTCTACACTCTCCAACCCCCTCTACACTCTCCATCCCCCTCTACACTCATCAACCCCCTCTACACTCTCCAACCCCCTCTACACTCTCCAACCCCCTCTACACTCTCCATCCCCATCTACACTCTTCAACCCCCTCTACACTCTCCAACCCCCTCTACACTCTCCATCCCCCTCTACACTCTCCATCCCCCTTTACACTCTCCACCCCCCTCTACACTCTCCAACACCCTCTACACTCTCCATCCCCCTCTACACTCTCCATCCCCCTCTACACTCTCCATCCCCCTCTACACTCTCCACCCCCCTCTACACTCTCCATCCCCCCTCTACACTCTCCATCCCCCTCTACACTCTCATCCCCCTCTACACTCTCCAACCCCCTCTACACTCTCCACCCTCCTCTACACTCTCCAACCCCCTCTACACTCTCCATCCCCCCTCTACACTCTTCAACCCCCCTCTACACTCTCCAACCCCCTCTACACTCTCCAACCCCCTCTACACTCTCCATCCCCCTCTACACTCTTCAACCCCCTCTACACTCTCCATCCCCCTCTACACTCTCCAACCCCCTCTACACTCTCCATCCCCCTCTACACTCTTCAACCCCCTCTACACTCTCCAACCCCTCTACACTCTCCAACCCCCCTCTACACTCTCCATCCCCATCTACACTCTCCATCCCCCCTCTACACTCTTCAACCCCCCTCTACACTCTCCAACCCCCTCTACACTCTCCATCCCCCTCTACACTCTCCATCCCCCCTTTACACTCTCCACCCCCCTCTACACTCTTCAACCCCTCTACACTCTCCAACCCCCTCTACACTCTCCATCCCCCCTCTACACTCTCCATCCCCCTTTACACTCTCCACCCCCCTCTACACTCTCCATCCCCCTCTACACTCTCCATCCCCCTCTACACTCTCCACCCCCCTCTACACTCTCCATCCCCCTCTACACTCTCCAACCCCCTCTACACTCTCCATCCCCCTCTACACTCTCCATCCCCCTCTACACTCTCCAACCCCCTCTACACTCTCCACCCTCCTCTACACTCTCCAACCCCCTCTACACTCTCCATCCCCCTCTACACTCTTCAACCCCCTCTACACTCTCCAACCCCCTCTACACTCTCCATCCCCCCTCTCACCGTCGTTCCAGACAGTTATGAATAAATCCTGTTAACTTGTAATTTCTCCTCCTGTCATGTTGTAGATTCAGCGCCTCTTTTTAAATCCCTGCTGAAGACACACTTTTATTCTCCTTCCTCCTGTTTTTGTTTCTTAGTACTTTTATGTAATTCTGTTATGATGTTACCTGTATTGAAAAGCACTATACAAAGAAAGTTATTGTTGCTGATAAGACTAAAAGAATGCATGAAACGGCACCAAGAAAGCATACAGGATTAGATATATTTCTCTGCTCCTTGTTTAGTTATTGATAGTGTAGCGTTGTTCTCTCCCTCCAATGCTCCCCATAGCCACACATTCATTATGGGGTCCACAGAGAGAATGTTTGTCCCAGCCTGATATTACAGCGTTCCTCCTTGTCTGCTTTATCCTCTCAGTTGAAAGAGAATAAAAGCGGGTTTAGTACGTCTCTATTTTCACCAAATTGAACCCATGTGTTTTGAACCAGCTGCATCTCTGCTCTTAGCTTAGCTCTCCTGCCAGCGCATAGCTACACTCCAGAGTCTTCATTTGTGCCATATTTCTCATTGGTTATTAGATTTAGAGCCTTTTATTACCGATATAACCAGCAGACAGGGGGCAGGAATGTTTAAGTTATGTATTTAGAGTCAGTGAAGGGAACCAGAACAACACAATGCCTAAAGCCTTGTCTGATTGACTGACTGACTGACTGACTGAAAACCCACTTTCTCTGCACATTCTGGGTAATTGTAAAACCATGATGTCAATGCAAATAGTCTGGGTAGCCATGATTAGCTGTTCAGAAGTCTTATGGCTTGGGGGTAGAAACTGTTAAGAAGCCTTTTGGACCTAGACTTGGCGCTCCGGTACCGTTTGCCGTGCGGTAGCAGAGAGAACAGTCTATGACTAAGGTGGCTGGAGTCTTTGATAATTTTTAGGGCCTTCCTCTGACACCAGCTGGTATAGAGGTACTGGATGGCAGGAAGCTTGGCCCCAGTGATGTACTGGGCTGTACGCACTACTCTCTGTAGCGCCTTGCGGTCGGAGGCGGAGCAGTTGCCATACCAGGCGGTGATGCAACCAGTCAGGATGCTCTCGATGGTGCAGTGGTATAACTTTTTGAGGATCTGAGGACCCATGCCAAATCTTTTCAGTTTCCTGAGGAGGAATAGGCTTTGTCGTGCCCTCTTCACGACTGTCTTGGTGTGTTTGGACCATGATAGTTTGTTGGTGATGTGGACACCAAGGAACTTGAAGCTCTCAACCTGTTCCACTACAGCCCCGTCGATGAGAATGGGGGCGTGCTCTGTCCTCTTTTTTTTCCTGTAGTCCACAATCATCTCCTTTGTCTTGATCACGTTGAGGGAGAGGTTGTTATGTTGGCACCACACTGCAAGGTCTCTGACCTCCTCCCTATATATTCATGGTCCAAACACACCAAGACAGTCGTGAAGAGGGCACGACAAAGCCTATTCCCCCTCAGGAGACTGAAAATATTTAGCATGGGTCCTCAGATCCTCAAAATGTTCTACATCTGCACCATCGAGATCATTCTGACTGGTTACATCACCGCCTGGTATGGCAACTGCTCGGTCTCTGACCGCAAGGCGCTACAGGGGGTAGTGCGTACGGCCCAGTACATCACTGGGGCCAAGCTTCCTGCCATCCAGGACCTCTATACCAGGCGCTGTCAGAGGAAGGCCCTAAAAATTGCCAAAGACTCCAGCCACCCTAGTCATACTCATGTTCTCTCTGCTACCACATGGCAAGCGGTACAGGAACGCCAAGTCTAGGTCCAAAATGCTTCTTAACAGCTTTTACCCCCAAGCC